>NW_021620932.1:6236251-6277266 GCF_004785775.1 Grammomys surdaster
AAGAAGAAGAAGAAGAAGAAGAAGAAGAAGAAGAAGAAGAAGAAGAAGAAGAAGAAGAAGAAGAAGAAGAAGAAGAAGAAGAAATGGGGCCAGCTCAGCACAGTGCTCAGACATCAACATGTCCTCAGGGAGCAGCTCAGACCAGGAATGTCTGCATGGCCTTTGACAATAATTCAGATCTTGGATATTGACAACACAGATTTCAACTGCAATAAGACCATAGACCCAGACAAGGCCATGGGTATGAACACGGGCCTGTATGTCACTATGGCCTCAAGTGGCACCACAGGCCTCAAGTGGCAGCACAGGACACTCATATCAGCATGTGTCCGATGGCAGAATGGCCATCAGACAGCCATATCGTCTCAGGTACCAGCCCAGACCACACCTCCTCATGGCCTTTGGTGGTAAAACATGCCACAATCATCAACACAAACTGGTAAGGCAGGACAATGGACACAGATGTGGCAACCAAGGCCAGGACATCACCATGGCCTGAGGTAGTTTTGTAGGCTTCTTACATCTGCCTGTTCCTTACCAGGTAAAATCCTGATCAACTCCTACAACAGGCTGACCTTCTTTATGCTGTCCATTCGCATACTCCATTTGGAGAACATCTTGCATATGAATCCTAGAAGGAGAAACATTGCTAAAAGCTAAGCCCTTCCCCAGATTGATTTGAGTAACATTAATTGGCTACAGCTACAAAGAGATTAGACCAATCACGGATTCTGGTCAGAAGAATTTATAAAAACTCCAATTTTCCATCTCTAAGGAAAAAAAAAACATGCCTCATACATTAGCTTTACGAATAGCTGTAACTTTGAGTTCATCTCTAGTCATTTTTTTAAAGAGGCAAAAGATACTGGGGAAAAGAAAGGAAAAGCTATACTAGTCATTGATGCAGAAACTTGAAAACATAACATTAGACAAAGTGAATGCTTGACCTCATAAAAAGAAGGAGAATTGGAAAATACTTTACTGAAATTGAATCGAGTATTGTACTGGGAGAAAGGACTTAGCTGTAGCAATAGGATATCTAGCTCTAATGTCTGCATGAACCTTGATGCATCTTTTATAGAACTCATGTTAAACAATATTCTTCAGTTCTCAGTGTATAGCATGAAAGACCTAACAGTATGAAGGATGCTGACACCAGTGTTTGGGAACATACAGCAGTTACAAAGCAGTGGGCCATAGTGAAAGCCTAAATCCAACTGGTAATGGCTGCTCATGTGAAAGTAACAAAATCTATTTTGGTTTCATGAACACTGTACAAGTCCAAAACTTGACCTAAAATAAGTGGAGTAAAGGGGTAAACATGTTCATATTTCTATGACTATGGGGAAACTTGAGACTCAAGATGAGAATTGGGGCTAGGCAGAGCCCAATGAGTGAGGACACATACTGTGTTTCCCTGAGAAGTTCAAATCCGCCTTGTAACCCCATTCTACTAGAAGAGCTGTAACTTTCCAAGATCACAATGTTAAAAACATATTTTTTGGATACAGAATTATTGGCTAAATTTGTAACAGTGAAGTCGATAAGCAGTTAACAATTACTGGGGGACTGAGATAAATTGCTTGACTCCTATAAGCACTGGTAAGATGCCCGTGCCACTATAAACAAACTCCCATACATGCAGTCTTAAGGAAACTCATGGAGTCACACATAGAAAAATAACTGGAGAGAGAGAGAGACAGAGAGACAGAAAGACAGAGACAGAGACACAGAGACACACACACAGATAGATAGAGATAGATAGATAGATAGATAGATAGATAGATAGATAGAACAGAAGCAGTAAAGTACTTTCTTAAAGAAGGAAAGAAATCAGTGGGTGGAGTGAATATGATATAAATATATTACATACGTATGTTAAAATAAAATAGAAAAATTATATATAATTAGAATATATGAAAAAACAATGACTATACACCACAGAAGATTAATACTAGCTTATGAGGGGGTGATATCTCAAGAAATACTTCAGTTAAGTATAGTCTAAGACAGAATATGTCTCAATTTGATGCTCATATTGTAGAAGACTGTCAAGTAAAATGATATTTAGTAAATTGTATGAGGGATAACATAGAATCTATATTCAGTCGGTCAATGTCAAGGCCTAGAAAAACAAGAAATAAAATAAAAATGAAAAAAAATATTTAAATTATCCTGCTTTTTCACTGGGCTTTGTCAAGGGAACTAGACAAACTGGATAAATGAATACAAGTAACATAGAGCCCTAACTCTAAAACGATGCTCATTCTGAGAGAGAAACAGACACAGTGTGGAACGGCCTCCTAGGTAGTGAAAATATAAAAGCTTTTAAAAAACAATTACAGTAATTTCACAGCTACAAAGTGGATGTGAGAAAAAGCCAAGCCCTCAGCTCCAGACGCTAGCTACATGGGAAGGAGAGGCTTCGCCTGCCGACCATGATCACAGGTTTTATGCTATTACTACCTGATATATTCAAGCATACCAAATAGGAATAAAATGATAGAGATGACCTCCTGTGGGATTCTGTGCACAGAAATTGGGGGGGATGAATCAGCCTGAATTGAATTGTGTTTCTCTCTCACACAGATAAATATTGCATGCTAAATCAACTTGGGTATACTAATGCTATTTTCTCTTTAGCTTAATATATTCAGTGTCAAGTTCTTTCAAACTGAGTACCGTTTGACTCTAAGCTCACACTTTGTCTAAGGTAAAAATCTGGAAACAATTTAAAGCATAATGAAATTTTCCTTTCCACCCTTACAATATTTTAGGCACTAGTGAGAAAATTCTGTGAGCTGGAACACTGATTTAACGTGTTTCTAATACTGCTTAGTGGTGTAAAAATTTGGAGCCTTCATGTTTTAATAGAATTTACTATACTATTTCACTCAGACACTTCTGCAAACTAAGACTTCTCTCAGTTATTATCTCAATCCACTGGGATAAATTATGCTAGTCATATTTTCCAAGGGATTTTTAAATGTAAAAATTTCAAGCCTCAAAGCATAGCCATCTACAAACTTCAAATAATCAACATACTATTTGTGAAGAACTGCTTTCTCTATCTCCGATTTGTGGTGTGTGTGTGTGTGTGTGTGTGAAATAAATACATAGTGTGTTTTATAACAGTTAAAGGACATTAGAAATGAAGCTTTTTTATTTAAATAGTTATTTAATATTTGTTTGATATGTGTGTATAAGTGTGGGTGTGTGTTTGGGTGTTCTCTGAGGCTAGGAAATAGTATCAAAATTCCTGAAACTGGAGTAACTGACACTCAGTTGTGATCCACCTAAGAGGTGCTGGGAGTTAAACTGGTGTCCTCTGCAAGAGCAGCACAGAATGTTAACAGGTGATCCTTTTGTCCATCCTCAGAAGCTGAACTTCTTGGAAAGAGTTCCTTGAAAATACAACTCAACCTGCTCCTCTCTTTTCTCCAGCAGGTAGTTTTGCTGAAACCTAATCATAAACCTGAGGACATGTAAGAAAGTGCTTTAACTGACAATTGAGAGTCACATAGTGAATTTGGTTCTGTTATACTGAATAGGGTGTAGGTGGAGTCCTTTAGAAAACTTCTAAATCAGTGCTTTAAACGCAAATCATACATTCTTTAATCTCACTCCACTGTTAAAATATGAAGGCCAATTCAGGATTTTTTTTTTTTACTATGTCCTCTTTATTAGCATTTTGTAACAAAATATTATTTTCTATTTTACTTGAATAAATAATTGTTCAGGAATTAGCATCACAGATTTATTGTTTGGCTTATTCTTATACACCTAAACATAATGCTAATTTTATAAAACACTTGACATTATCACTTCCCACAAAATCAGAATGTTTTAGACAACACTTTCATCTTTCATTCCAAGCGTACAGCCATAATAAAGATTTGTGAGTGTCATGCCCCACAGAGAAGAGCCTGATGAGTATTTCTCAGAATGTCAAAGACACTCTAGTGAAAGACAGTCAAAAAAATTTATGAAATTATGCAGACTATAAATTATAATCAAGAATTAAACACATGAGAAACCTTGGCAAGTAGCTGGTGCTCTGCATACGCACAGGATTAGGCAGCAGAAAGCAAGTGTACAGTTTGTATAATAGCATGAGGCTGGACTCATTCTTGTGAGGCGGAAAACATCCCTTCCTATTGTGTAGGAACACCTGAGAATGAATGCTTCAAGCAGAAGAAACAGAACAAACATAGGAGAGCAGAGAGGAAAGTCACAGAAAAAGTATAGAGGAGTACAAAAGATTAAGTATGATTGGAAAACTGTGTATAGAAATAGGGATAGTCATGGAAAAGAGAGAAGGAGGGTAGAGGAAAATACAGCACATACCTACCTACATACATACATATATACAGAAGGGGAAGAGTGAGTGAGAGAGGGAGAGAGACAGAGAGACAGAAAGAGAAATTTTGTGATTTTTCACCATCAGGCTTAAACATAAAGGCTAATGTAAACAGGCAATGTCCCATGCAAGTAACTCATTCTTGCTGGAGGCCTCTAGCTCTAGTGTAACTGTAAATGGATCCTACATTCTTTTATCCCAAAGACCAGGAGAAGCTTGCATATTCTGTTTCAGCTTTGAGGGCAATTTTAGTGACCCTTTTGCTTGAAAAGTCAGTGAACCTGATATCATAGCAACATATACACAATATTGTTTCAGTAGTAAGGTATTTCAAAATTGAAATAGAAGAAAGATTTTCCAAACCACTAAAAGACACCTTGTGAATAACTCTACCAGCATTTATACGAATAAGCATGTTAATTACCAACAACATTTGGCCACTGAGTCCCAGTCCCCTTTCAGTTATGTTATTAGCATATACTTGATGCTAAAGACTTAGTCTCAAAATATGAAAAATATTAAAAAATATTTTATGCTGTGTATTGAAATAATCTTAATATTGATTTCACATATATTTTTAAATTTTTTTTTTACTTTCCAATATACAATATTATAAATGTTGTTTATGCTTTTCTATTAAACAGAAATCATCTAAAGCTATGAATTCAATAGTGAAAAAGTATTAGCCTTTCTGTTGGTGAAAAATGTATTACTAAGTAGATGTTTCTAAGCCTTACAACTGTGTGGTGTGTAGCCCAGTGCATAATTTGTTCTGCCATCTGCAACAGCTGCACCTGCCCTTTAACTTCAGGCTTCTGGATTCATTCTATCTCATTTCCCACACCAGTTGCTACTTTTTATACAACTGTTACCACGTTGTTTTTAATTCTCCTTTGCTGGTGATAAGGGGTATAAAGGGAACACGGAGAATTATAATTTAAACTATATACATATATTCTGTGAGTCAGAGTAAAACTGAGTTAATATTCATTGAAAAGTCATTGCAGCTGATTTGTGTGTTGACAGGAAGGGTCAGACAGAATGCATTTACTGAACATTAACTGTCTGAGAAGTCAGTGACGGCCATGTCACTCAGCAGCAGAAAAGATCTGCAATAGGTCAAATATGGAATTTCATCCATAAAAGATACATGTTTGTTTCTCACAGTTTAACACTTTTGAAATCAAGATTCATCTCTGATTGATGACGCCCTGCAATTCTGTCTAGATGACAGCATTAAAGTACTGTGAATGTAGCACAGCTCGTGGATGAGAAGGAGCCTTCCTATCTGTGGAAGGATAATGCTAGCCGTGTGCTAATAGTTACATCAACAAACTATTTGAGGACTACCAGAGAAAAAGAATACAAAATTCTGCTTATTCTGCAAATATCTTCCATAGAGCTACCCTCATTCAATAAATGAAACCTTTTACATTCCATTATAACTGGCTGTATTATACAAGAAATTTCTCCAAGCAATACCAAGGGATATTTGAGGAAACTGAGATTAATTACCATTCTGTCACAATAAACAACATATTTTGAAAAGTAAGCAATGACATTCAAACTATTGATAGGCACACTAATGCAGAGTTCAGATTTTACATATTCAGTGTTGGTAAATGAAAAAGTTAAGAAAACCTAAGACCATATAAGCCACATATATTAAGATCTCTATGGTAGTTTACAATAGTTCTCTCTCTCTCTCTCTCTCTCTCTCTCTCTCTCTCTCTCTCTCTTTCTCTCTCTTTCTCTCATTATCTCATACTCATATCTGACACTTCTTTCAAGATATAAAAATAAAATGTTAACTTACAATAATAAATTATAGTTCTTTTTTCTGCATGCTTTTTATTATAAAAACAATTACATTTTGGGTTGCATCTTCTTAGAGTTAATAAACTAGGCACTTTATGTTATAAGATTCGAGAGAATAATAAATTTAAGGGTCAAAATATTTAGCTATTTTTAGGTCAATAATGCTTCCATTTGGGTGATAGATGGTATTATATTTGTCTATGAAATACTAAGTACTAAGCATACTTATTTACTCTAAAAGAATTGTTTTCTTTTGCTTAACTGCATGTATGTGTACCAAAGCATGAGCCATGAGTACATGTGTGTATGTGAATGGGTGTGAAGGCCACAAAAGGATATTGCATTGGATATTCTGTATGGACTTAAGATGTTTGTGTGACACGCAGCATATTACATGGGTACTGCGGTGTGGTTTCTGGTCCTCATGATTGTTCAACTAGCACTTGTAATTTATAACTTGTAGTCCTTACTTCTCACTTAGAGGATCCCTCAGACTTAATTCCCTTCCTATTAACCATACAATTGTTGTTTATAACAAATAATTTTAAGCTTCAATCTAGGCATATATGTATGTGTGTGTGTGTGTATGCATGTATACATAATTTATATATATCCTTGATTATTTAATTATTAATAGTATTTATTGAAATGTTTCATTCTTCTAACCTTCCAACTTTCCAACTGCCTTCTAAGTACAGCATACTCTTGGTTCATATTTTTCAAGTTTATAATAGTTAATTATTAAATTACAATTAAGTCTAGTGAAATACACTAAAAAGGAATAGAAAAGACCCACAGTATTGTGCTTATTACCTTTTATCTAAAGAGGAAATATTATAATTCAACCCAAAAAGAAAAAGAAAACAAATTACTAAATATGTTTAAGAATTACTTGCATTTGTGCTATTCTTTTCACACATAGTTGAATTGTTTTTAAAATAAACTTTGTTGCTTGAAACATTTAAATTTCTTTCTCATTCTACTTATAAGAAAATAATTTCAACATACCATTATCAATACCCTTGAATGAAAATAGACTACACCATAGCCAATGTTCTTTACAGACACCCACTAATTCCTAGTGCTCTTAACATGTTCTACTGCAATGTTCAATATTCTAATCACTGGGACAATAACTGTCAAGGTACAACCTAAGGGTTTATTTGTATTTTCGTTCAGTTTGAGGATTTACAGCCTATTACAGTTAGATAGGCATGCTCAAAGTCAGCTCTTAGCGTGTCTGTAGGCCATTCTTGCCTATTCTTTTTTTTCCCTTTTTAAAAAAATTGGTTACTTTATATATTTATATTTCAAATGCTATCCTCCTTCCAGATTTCCCCTCCACAAAACCCCTATCCTACCTCCCCTCCCTCCTGCTTCTATGAGGGTGCTACCTCATCCAACCACCCTAACATTTCCCTACCCTGGGGCATCAAGCCTGCACAGGACGAAGGGCCTCCCCTCTCACTGATGCCAGATAAGGCCATCCTCTGCTACATATGCTGCTGGAGCCATGGGTCCCTCCATGTGTACTCTTTGGTTGATAGTTTAGTGTTTGTGAGCCCTGGGGTTTCTAGTTGGTTGATATTGTTGTTCTTTCTATGAGGTTGCAAACCTATCCAGCTCCTTCAGTCCTTCCCCTAACTCCTGCATTGTGGTCCCCATGATCTGTCCTATGGTTGGCTGCAAGCACCCACATCTGAATTTGACAGGCTCTGGCAGAGCCTCTCAGGAGAAAGCTATATCAGGCTCCTGTCAGCAACACTTTTTAGCATCAACAATAGTGTCTGAGTTTGGTGGCTGCGTATAGAATGGTCCCCATTTGGGGTAGTTTCTGGATGACCTTTCCTTCAGTTTCTGCTCCACTATTTGTCCCCGTATTTCCTTTAGACAGGAGGAATTCTGTCTTAAAATTTTTGATGTGGGTGGGTAGCCCCATCCTTCAATGTGGGGGAGGGGGTGGGGGAGCTGTGCCTAACCTCTAGATAGGGTTTTTACAAATTCTCTCTCCCCTTTGCTGGATATTACAGCTAATGTCATCCCCTTGGGTCCTGGGAGCTTCTTGCTTTCCTGGCTTCTGGGACTTATTGATGGCTACCTTCAACTATCCATCCCCTACTGTAATACACGTCTGTTCAGTTTCCTGACCCTCTCTGTACATCACCTCTGTCTCCTCCCACACCTAATTCTGCCTCCTTTTTTCTTATCTTATTGAAACATAAAGTAAAGAAAGGGAAACCATTGATAGTGAGGCACAAACCTCTCAAGATCGAGTGTGTGGAGTTCCACCACCTCGTCCAGCTAAACCACTTTTGAAAAATCTACATGAGCAGCACCACTATTAGAGAACCAGATGCTAAAACACATGAGCCGGTGAAGGGCATTGCATTGCATGCAAACAATAACAAATATTTACTGATTTTCTTTCACTTCGAGTTTTGATTAACTCTTTCTTTAATCCCATGATGTCCTGATTTCTTATGTTTTGTGAAATTGTGTCCAAACATATTTTTAAGTACTTTCTTCATCCAAAGGTGAAGAGTGGATATTTTTAAGGACCTTAATTTTTTTCCTGACATGTTTATGTGTTACAGATTATCTTCTTGATGTGTCCTTAAATTTAATTTGATAGTGTTACTAGGTGTACAACCAGCTTACTTAACACCCTTTCCCAGTGCCAGTTCACTTGCCAGCCTCTAATCAAAACACCCGGGAGAGCTGAATTCAGTTTCAGTACTCAATTCTCAACTTCCTGACAGCTATGGGCAGGTAAGAAACACAGTTGTATCTGGTAAACATGAGTGAAATTTTGCAAGAGAAGGAAAAGTATCAAAGAAAGCAATTGTTTTACGGAGAAATAGGAATTGGAACTTGCTAGTGTACATGTTTTGAGCAAAAGTAGTGAGTGGAATAGATATTCCATGTCTCACCAGAAACAGGAAAGTGGGTAAAAACAAACAGTAAAGGGCCTCACAAGACAATCTTGATTTCCATGCTGCAGGAAGGAACCCAAAGGTCCCATTGTAAGACATGCGTATGCCACCATATGGGAGCAAGCAGAACAGCAAGGTGCAGTAATCATGCCATTTCCCAATAATGACTGCTGTGTAAGAAGAGAGAAGCATGGTGTCTGTTAACAAAGTTTACCATGGATGACTTTTGATTTTAAGCCACTCCTCTTAGCTGATTTACATGTGTACAGAATATTGGATTTAATAAAATTATCACCCAGAACTTAGAAGGAATTATTCAATTGTCTTTCTAAATTCTCTTGGACTGAAAGTTTCTGATGCCAATCTAATTTTCAATTACTTTTCAGTCAAGTATATTATTTTAAAGAAAGATTTAATGGCTTTTGTCTAGAGCACAGACTTTGAATTCTGTTTTACTGTGAGAATTTTCTCATTTGACCTGGATGACACTTAATATTCCCTTTCAATCAAAACATTAATATCTTCAAGTATTTCTGAAAAGCTATCTTCTTTTAGTTATTGATTTCTTTATCATGTATCTGTAAATTTTATTAAAATATTTTAGATCTTTGAAACAATTCAGAATATCTGCAATTAAAACTGGAATTTTAAAATATTATTTTTTTCTCTTTATGTTTAAGTTAAAGATTCTGTTTTTTTTTTAATTTTAAGGTTTCTTTATTATTAGGTTAATTCAAATGTTTATAAACGATGGGCTAGTTTTAAAACTTAAGTACAATTTTTATATTGCATTCAATTTGCTGTATTTTAATTGTAATTTCTATATGTACATGTGTAATCCCATGGAAGGGAAGTTGTTAATTCAGTCTTATTAAAAAATGAAAATCATATTCCTTTGGAGAGAGTGAATTGAAATATGAAAATGTAACTATGATCCATTTTTTTAATTTGATAAATAACTGATTTTATTTCAAGATGAAGAGTTTTAATAATTTTATACCTTAAAAAGTTACACGCTGGGCCTGAAGAATGGGCTCCAAAATTAGAAGTATTTCACAGTGCTCCTGCAGAGGACCTGAGTTCTATTTCCAGGTTCCTTATCAAGAAGTTCACAATTGTCTATGACTCCAGGTTCTCTATATTCCATACTCCATAGGCATCCACAAGCATATGTACAGTCACACACGTAAACATAATTAAAAACTAATCATTCATATATATATATATATATATATATATATATATATATATATATATAGTTAAATTCCAGGTGGTATCAGCCTTTGTGTAATCCCCTCCTTTGCAAAGTTATAGGTTATGTGTCTTCTTGCATTTTTTGAAAGCTGCTTCACAGAGATTTTTAAAAAACACCCATTCACACACATAAAAATAAATGGTTCATTGTTATATATAGGTGGCCCAGTGTGAATTGAAGATTGCCTCTAGTCAGTGTTCTGTATTTGTGAAGAGACAGCATGACCATGAAAACTCTTATAAAAGAAAGCATTTCACTGAGGCTTGGTTAAAATTTCAGACATTTAATCCTGGTGGCTAGCATGGTAGCATTCAGGCAGACACACTGGTGGACACTAGCTAAGAGTTTTACATCAGATACATGGGCAGCCACTGGGTCTGACTTGGACTATTGAAACCTCAAAGCCAAATCACAATGACAAACATCTTCAAAATCCCTTCAACTACTGCCACTTCCTGATAAGCAAGTATTCAAATCTATGTCTCTATGGTAGACAGTTTTATTTAAACCATGACAGAGATGTATAAGGGATAGACAGCAAGGAAAACTAAGCATGCCACTTCAAATTAGATTTATGTTATTCTCCAATTCTTTAAACTCTTATTTACTATTGTACATATAAATTGCGATGATGGATTTGAAAGTAGTTCATTAAAGATTTGGTCTTTTTTCTTTTATTTATGTGTCAATGTCTGTGAGAAGCAATGACTGGAGAGTCCACAGAAATGTGTTGATACCCATGGAAGAAAATTACAGGAAGTTGTCACAGGAGCAGGCAACAAAACACTGCTCATCTGAAAGAGCAACAAGTGATTGTAACCACTGAGCCACCTCTTCAGCCTTGGTAGTTTGTAATAATATTTTCCTCTGAGAAAAGTAAAAGCAATCAATTAGTAAGATGTGAAAGTAATACTTCACTTCACTCAGGAAATTTTGCATCTGTTATTATTTTTATCATCCTTATATTATAACTACATTTTAAATTACACACCAATTCTAGTAAGACAACATTACAATCAAATGAAACGTTTATGTATTATATATATTTCAAAGGTAACTTACGGTATTTTTATAGCATTACATTGTGTATTATTACGAAATAAATAAGTGATAGAGAAAAATGATAGTACATTGATTGATATTATTTTCCAATGACAACACTCAGTTCAATACAAAATTTTAAGTCATGGCCAAAGCTATCTATGATCTTATATAGAGAACAAAAGACAATACTGTTGAGATTATAAAAATTATATGCTTGACAGCTTTCATGTGAAAATACTTGTTAAAGGAAGCATACATATGTACATATATATTTACATATATACATATTTACATAAACACACATACAAACATACACACATACACACACATATGTATACATATACATATACATATACATATACATATATATAAACTCTGGACAGGAACATAAGGCATGCAGGAACCTAGATGCAAAATTAATGTGGAGACCACATTGAAGTGCTACTTTCTGCCTTGTTCTTCATGCCTTGTTTACCTAACTGTCCTGCATTCTTATACCACTGAGGAACACCTGTCCATGGATTGCCATGCCTCCTATGGTCTAGGTTCTCTGATATGCCATAGAGATTAAGAAATTGACCCACAAGAATTGCCCACAGTTAACAAGTTTAAAATACACAGCATTGTTCTGTGTTGTGGCCTGTCACACATGCACAGATAGTACAGAGGCTGTGCTGAGACAGGCAAGGAGAGATTTGACCCAATTAAACAAACCTAGGCTCCTTATATGCCTCAGTAGACCAAAGATTAAATTCTAAAGTGAATGGAAGTTACTATCATTTAAAATTAGTCCATATAAATCTGAACAATTATCTATTGGTTTTCAGAAAGTCAAATTGAATTATATGCCTGTTCATTTGTCCATTGGCTAAGTCTGACAATTCTAAGGTTAAATCAATACATATTCATACTACTAGGTTGGAATCTACTGAGAAGAATAGCACCAGGTTCCAAAGATAACTGGAGATATAACCATTTTTAGAGCAAAAATCAGACAAAGGGGAGATACTATGTGAGGATATCTATTTCTGTGATGGGTCACTTCAAAATCCTTTTAGGTGCCTGAGCTTTTGGAGAAGTTAAGTCACAAAAGGATTTGTTTTGACAAAGGATAGTAGGAATCAAAAGAACCACTAATGCTGTAATTTTAGGTTCAATAATGGAAAGTGAAATTTCTCCCCAAATGGGTTACTGTATTAAAAGCAGTCTTGAAAGATGAAATACTATTCTTATTAGATCTATTATTTTTAAAGTACTCTCTATAAAGGGAGATGAATGACTATTAACTTGATATATACTTGAAAAATAATAGAAACATAGGGAAATAATAATTGCAATGTTAAATATATGAAGATAATACTTGGTTACATGGGAAAGTCAAACAAAAATATAAACTCATAGGGAATTTTATTTAAGGTTGTGGATAGGGCTGAGGAAACTTTCCAGGTTAAACACAAATAGTTTCATCTTCTAAGTTTACAATTGGTTGTTATGGTTCAAATAAAAATTGTACCATAGATTCATTACTCAGAGAACCAAGTGTCAGAAGACTGTGCTCTAGGAACTATTTAATTCTGAAGATTATGACCTAGGAATGGATTCCTGGCATGTGGGTAGCGCTATAGGGAGTAGGTTAGCAGGGGCTTACCTTTGGTACTATCTCTTACACTGAGAAGTTCCTGCCATAGTTTTCTCAAGTTCCTGGTGGCCAAAAGATGAGGTGGCCTTCTAGCCATGCCATCCATCCATGTCATGCTGAAGAAAAACATCTAAAACAGTGAGGTATAGTAAATCTGCTAACCTTTAATTTTTCCAGGTATTTAGACACAGTGAGAAGGAAGTCTGACTAAGGTTAGATGTTGTCCTTTCCCATGCAATACAAACAGTTTCGCACTGCTATTGGAATGAGGCTTTTATGTGTGTACAAACATGTTCATATCTACACACACACACACGCACACACACACACACTGATTTAATTGTTTCAGGTCTAAAAAACATCCCCATATCTTAGTCTGTATAAACTCTGCATTAGGATCTCAAAGGAAGAACTTCCATGCAGAACAAGATCAGATTAACCCACAGAACTGCCTCTTCTGCTCAACAACGATTTGAAGTGATATGTCAGAGACCTTCAGAGAAATGACTTTTTGTTTTGCAGTGAAAAGAAAACCTTCAGGGTTGCCAGTGCTGCTTCAAAATATCACAGCAAGTGTGAAATAAGGAAGTCAATATGTATTAGACAAAGAGAAGAGTTGAGATTGTGGAGAGACAACAGGCAAACCTTGATGAGGAGAACAGCAGGGGGATTGCTTGTTGAACCCAGTGACCTTTTCTTTATTCTTAAACACTGAAGATTGTGTAAATCACTGGAAAGAAAAGTTTCTTTTGCTGCTTTATTTTTCTATGTACAGGTAAGGATATTTCTTCCCTCTCTTTTCCATTTAGCTTCAGTAATATTCCCCATTGACGTTATTATGCTTGAAATTCAACTCAGCATAAGCTAAATGGAATAAAATAACTCTCTTGAAGTTTTTCCTAATCCTATTTATAAAACTCTCCAAGAACTGCTAATATTCTTCCCCTGACAAGTAATACTATACACACCAAGGGGAATGAAACGGAGCTTAGAGTGAGTCTTGCAGCCTATTAAACATTTAATAAGTAATAAGGATCCATCAGAGAATGGACTATTTCTTGCATATTACAGCTACAGACACTCGTTTTCCAACTTGGAACTATGGAAGCAAGAAAGAAAAAATCTTCAGGAGAGAGTATTCAAAAACTGCACTGACTATAAAATCTTTTCACTGGATAGGTTTCATTTATTAATATGAACTTTCAAGGACTGAGTCATACATGCTAATGTATTTGCTCCTTTGTCTGTCTGTCTGTGTTGCTGACAATTTCTCACAATACTGAGACCATGTTTCCTTCCCAGTGTCATGTCTTTTTTCGATGCATTCATTACTCAAATCTGAATTTGCAATTGTCTTGTGTCATCAGCAAAACTAACAATATAGTAGATGTTAAACATAAGTTGATATCACAGTATTTTCTCATAATCTGGTAGAGAATATTAGCTAATTTTATAAAAATCAAAGTTGCAAATTTCAATATCTGCAGACATAAAACCCACATCCATGAACAACATACCAATTCATTCTTCATTGTCTTCCAAATATAGTTTATTTTCTTAATATTCTATGAATGGCATAAAATTTAATCTAATTGCTGTAACATTTTATGATAGGCAGAGTTTTAAGCAGTTTCCCAATATTCCTGATCTTTGCTTGTGTTCTGGATAACTTACTCATGTCAAATATGGGGCTATTCGTGACTATAAAGGACAATCACTGCTGTGGTTCAGTAAAATTACAAGCCAGCTGGAAGTATTTTTGTTTGTGTTGACACAACCTCATCACAAAAGCTTTGCAAATGACCTAGGTTTTTTTCTGATCTCAAGGATTCTCCTTCTAGCTTTGTGGTTCTAAGCTGCTGTGTTGTGAGAGGTAAAATGGTAAGTGTGGACAATGGCAACCAGAACTCAGTGACCCTCAGCTCTTAACAGGTCAAAAATCCTTGGCCTTAACAAATAAACAAATAGTTATCTGAAAAAAAAAAGTTTCTACTCTATTCAAGATGACCTAGGACAATACAGCCTGTTTTACACCTTAGTTTCATTAAATTCTAACGTGAGTGCTCTTTTGGGTCATATCCAAACTTTTACTTAAAAACATATTAAGAAAGTGTTTACCTTCCACTCTAAGTGACTACCATAGCAAATTAATATAAATAATTTACAATCTGATATCAATATAGCATGGATTAGAGTTTGTGGATAATGTTTTGAAGATTCTGAGACCTTTGGATGAAGGATCATAATGATAATGAATATAAGATTTGATATATGTTTAATGAACTGTGTATACTAAACTTACATCTGTGACTGAATGAAGAATTAACTTGTGATAAATACACAGAGATGACAGATCATCTAGAGAGACATCCATTTTTAAACATTACAATAGAGTTATTGTTACAAAATATATTTGAAATGAAGAAAAGTGCTGATAATTTGATAATTACAATTTTTAAACATTTGTGTATTTTTCCATTAAGGGAGTACAGAAGTAATGCACCTATGCCCAGGAAAGAATAACTTGCAGAGTCTGTTTTTATTTTCTTTTTCTACCATGTATTCCCATTTACATAGCTCAGTCACCAGGCATGGCAGCAAAACCCCATTTCACAATGAGCCATCTTAGCCGCCTTCATCAGAGCCTTTAAGAGACTTCAGTGCAGAGTATCTCTATTTCCCAATGCAATTGCACCACATAGATTAAAGTTAAGTTTAAAAAATTTAAGTGCATAGACTTTTTTGAAAATAAATATAATCCTGCTTATCTCAGAAAATCAAGTGAAAATAAAATCTAGAAAAATCATTGTCGGGGAATATCATCTATTTTTTTTATGTTTTCATGTTCTTTACACATAAAATGATGTTTAAAATAAATCCTTGGTTCATAGTGGTAAGTACACTCACATGAGTATGTGTTTTTCACACCAATAAAAAAATAGAAAATGGAGGATTTATAGTTTACAAAGATTTACATTTAAAAATGTATATATATATATATATATATATATGTATATATATATATATATATATACATATATATATATATATGATCTATAATAAAAGTAATAAATTTTCTATCATGGTATGATTTTGAAAATTAGATTTTTATTTGAAGGAAACTGAGAGACCAGGTATAGTGTCCCACAGGACTTTTATCTTAACACTTTGGAGAAGCATTTCAAGACAATTTGGACTATGTTACTGAGACAGAACCACATTAAATAAGTCAACCGAACAAATAGACAAACAAATCAAAACCAGTTTAGTTATTTATTAGAAGTGGTTTGTGTTATTTGCAAAAGTGTGTGTGTCATGACTAAATATTTTCCCATATTTAGAAATGTTTCCTATATTTAGAAATGAACATAAATTTTGAGGCTCAAATAAGACAGATAAGAAAAAAATGAAAGTTCTAATTTAGCTATTATCTTTAGAATTCAAAAGTAATCAAAGCCACTTCGGAACACTTGGCAGGGAACTTGATAGTTTCCTGAAATATTTTAACTGTTTCAATGGAATGCAGGATGGATGTTTCTATTAATGTCGTAAAGTCATATTAAATAATTTTTCTTAGACGTTCTAACTGAAATGTTTTTTCAAGAAAAAAAGGAAGAAATAATCATTTTTTCTCCCTAAAGATAAATATTAAAATTACTACTCAAAAGTAATTCTTCTACTTTTAAACGGTTTGGAGCTTGACAATATATTTCCAGGTACTTTTTAATTCCAAATTTTCACATGCATTGTTGGCCCTAGTAATTACTTCTGAGATTTCAAAAGGGATTCACTTCAATCATTTACTCAGAATAACTCCAATATATCTTGAATAGGACTTCCTGACAGACACACTGAGATATGAAACATCTTGCAACATGATTGACATATTCTCATATACACACTAAAGCTTGAGAAGGTACATGTCATTTTCTGTGGCTGCAAAGACATGAATGTACAATATCTAATACTAAATTTATCTAGTAATTTTCTTTAAAGTGATAAAAGATTTATAAGCTGATAAATTGATTCATAAATGATTTCTGTTATCCTCTATTCAATAGAAAATAAATTAAGTGAACAGAGTTTACATAAGTTATTTATTTACTTTGTGTCATTGCATCATGGGAAGACCTACAGAAAACAGTTCATTTTGGAAAATATTTGTATCTGCCTCTTTTCCATGATTGTGTTTGAAACATAAAATATTTGAAAATAATCAGAAAAAGCAAATCCTCATTTGTTTGCTGTGAGGTATGATTCATACTATCCTAAATAAAACAGTGCTTATCTAGTACATGAAAGTAATAAAAATGACTCACCTACTATCAACAATATTAAGCTCACACAAGGCTCTGGTACATGATTTTCAAAGAAAGAAGTCATATTTCTTTTGGTGATGAATGGGTCTTCAAATACACACAGACACAAAACTTAGGCCTCTACCTATACTTAAAAATAAGATTCTATCTACATAAATTTTATATGAAGGAATACAAATATAAAACCAATCTTCTCAAAAAATGGAAAGATAAGACCATATGCAAAATAGGAAGTTTCAGATTTTATGAAAGATTTTGAAATAGACCGAATTTGATGCCTCTAGGATATAAACAGACAAACCTGCACGTATACAGCATTCCTGGAAAACTGCACATGTCTACTCTACCTGTTTACTAATGGTACTCAATTTCAGTTTTATTATGAACCACATAAACATGTATAAGTGACTCTGGTTATTGAAATATACACAGAGAATGAGAAGGCAGTAATTAAAATGTATTCTTAGCAATTCTTCAGGTAGCTTTCAAAGTGGGATAACTATGTATCCTAAATGAAAATTTTGAAAAACAAAGTTCCAGAGACTAGAAAAAGTGCCATTTTTTCTTCACCACACATAATTTTATTATAAAGAGGCAGCACATGGATATTGTGTGTGTGGGGTGTGGGAAAGTCGTGAGACTTATGCATTAAACTAAGATGTATTATAGAAACACTGAGATGCATCTTACAGTAATTACCAGAACATTTTTACTTGACAAATTGCTACTTCTGAAGAAAGCTCTTCATTTCAAAAAGAAATTCAATTATGGGCTTAAAACTCTCCATAGCCTGAGTAACAGTGGTGTGTCATTGACTGGAGTCTCTGTTCTAGATACCATCTACAAGTAAGTGACAGAGAAGCCCAGGACAAACACAGACAGGCCATGCTCTGTCACGAAGTGCAGCTTTCTTATCAGAATAACCCAGGAGTTTTCTCTATATATGTTGTCCTAGGCCAGGTAATAGCTTTCTCTTTTTTTCTTCTTCTTCTTCCTTTTTCTTAACCATTTGTATTCCCAAACTCAAATACGATCACCCTTTTATCATGGAAATGCATGCCCTCTTTTGGCCAAAAATCAGGAATTTAATTTATAGTGCCATTCCTTCACCCTATTCCACTCTCAGTTTTTCAGGAAGCAGTCTTCAAGGTAAAGAAAAATAATTATCATCAGACCGAATTGCATTCCCATGAGAACTGTGTGTTCGCTCTTATGTAGGAGACATGTATTGGAACTATCAGAATTTCAGTCTTGGTATAAAGACAAAGCAAAAGTTTGTTCTCCGAGTTGTTCAACTTTAAATTTATATATCATTAGATTTGCAATTCTAGTATTTAAATGATTGTAATGGTGGGTATCAAAAAGTTAAGAAGATAGGAGTTAAACCCCAAAGTACATTGTCACACAAAACCAAATATTATTTTACAGCTCTTTAAGACATCACCTATTGTTGACAAAGGAAAATACATCTATTTTATTGCTGTTAATTTATTATGTGATTCTGATAGCATAATAAAGGAAAATTATCTGGTATAACATATAGCATAATATATGAAGAACAAGTAATGCCAAAATATCAATATGACTTATTAAATCATGTATATGAATAATCAAGAGATGTCAAAATAGATGCATTTTTCTTAGAAAAATAGGATGATTGGAAATGAGTAGCAATTTGTCAAATGCTCACCTTTGATTCTGTGATTAGGAATAAAAATTGGGTCATGGTTATGTAAAGGACAGAAAAAAAGTAGTCTTCCTGTGTTTGCCCTAGAAAGATATTTCGTTAATCAAAAATGTCACTAATTTTCCTTTTTTAACGTTTTTGCTTTGATATATTAGGTGATCATGTCGGCATCTGTCAGCTAAACATTCATTTTGGTAAGTGAAAAGAAATGAAAAATTAAAAAAATTAACCCTAGAAGAAACCTATAACACATTGATCAAACTTTATATTTCGTTTTTTTAGACATTTAAGTACTCAGTTAAAGTAAAAGCAAAATGTTTATGAGTATTTCTGCATCTCAAAATCTCAGTTAAGTGGCTCCTTGTGTTGGTCTTCTGATGCCCACAAGGAGTATATTAGTTTTATTTATTGATAGCATTTTGCTTTCAATCAAAAAAAAAAAAAGAAAAAAGAAAGAAAAGCAAAAAGAAAAGGATCTTTTTTCTTTCTTTCTTTAAAATTAATCATTACATTCAGTTATATCTCAAGTAAGATCCCACTTCTCGGTTACCTCTCCAAAAACTCCCCATTACACATTTTCCCTCTCCTCCCTCCTCTTTGCCTCTGTGAAGGTGCTCCCCCATCCACCCACCCACCCTCTCCTGCTCCACTGCTCCAGCATGCATCCCCCTACACTGGGACCTCAAACCTCCACAGAACCATGGGTCTCCGCTCCCACTGATGTCACACAAGGCCATCCTCTGCTACATAAATATCTGGAGCCATGGCTCCCTCCCTATACACTCCTTGGTTGGTGGCCTAGTCCCTGGGCACACTGGGTGGTCTGGCCAGCCCACCTTGTTCTCCCTATGGGGTTGCAATTCCCCTCAGTTCTTTCAATCCTTCTGCCAGCTCTCCACAGGGTCCCAGAGATCTGCCTGATGGTTGGAACCACGCATCCACATCTGCATTGGTCAGGTGCAGGCTGAACCTCCACACCAGGTTTCTGTAAGCAAGTTCTTCTTGGCGACCACAGTGTCAGGGGTTGGCATCTGCAGACAGGACAGATTCCCAGGTAGGGCAGTTTTCCTTCAGTCTCTGCTTCATTTTTTTGTCCCTGTTCTTTTTTGGCACCGGAACATTTTCTAGGTTAAAAAGTTTGAGATGGGTGGGTGGCCCCATCCCATGACAGAAGGCCATGTCTATCTACTGGAGGTGTTCTCAACAGATTCTATCTCCACTTCTCTATGCATTTTGTCTAAACTCATCATCTTGGTTCCTCGGAGCCTCTAGCTTCCCTGGTGTCTGGGACCCTCTAGTGGCTACCCCCAGTTCCTCATTCCACACTGCTACGTATTTTTATTCAATTCCCTGACTCTCTTTAACCTCTCTCCTGTGCCCTCGAGTACCTGATACTATTCCCCCTTATCACCCCCTTTATATCCTCTTTCGAAGCACACACACTTGCTCTGTCAAGTGCATCTGTACTGAGAAGCACTCTCAGATAGGATTTCCTTATTCTTTTCCCTAAGGATCCCTGCTGTTAGAGGGACCCAGCTGCTGTTAGGAGCTTCCATCTATGAGAAAACTGACACTCAAGTTTCCTCAGTTTGACTAAACTTCCTGGGTCAGTTTTGGTCTTCACTCGGTTACAGCACCTACCTTTAGAACTGTTTGAATTATGAATTCTTCATCTTCAACATTGAGTTGTAAATCTTAAAGAAAACAGACAGATACAGCAACAGCAACAGCAAAACAACTTTGGATGAATATGCTTGTAAGGAAAGGCAACATCCCTTGATGTCCAGCAAGGGCAGGGGGCTAACTCCAGGGAGTGGATCAAGTTGTGAAGCTGCTTCTCATGAGGACTGGAGGAACAGTTTCCTGTTCCTTTACATAAAGCCAATTCATAAAATTTGGCAATCTAAAATGACTCAGGTCCAGCTCCTAAAGATGTTCCCAAAATTTACTTTACTGGCATGTTTCACATCACTCTCCTAATCCAATATCCTGAATAAAGTTTTACTTTCCCCATTTGTTTTATTTAGTGAAGCGTTTGTTACGGTAGAAACACTATGGTGGTGATAGAGATGGTAACGTTTGAATTTTAAGTCAAATCTTTCTATGGAAATGCCTTCAGTTTATACCCAGAGATTTTCCTTGCTCTTACCTTGTACGAGTATACCCCTTCACGTGGGTAATGATTCAGATATGGGAACAGAACGGATTTTTCAAAATGTTTGTGTTATGAATACATTCAACAGTATTAAAAAACTACAGAATGATTAAGAAGAAAACAAAACACGTGTATATCTATGAATATATATACATGCTAAAAATAAAATCAAATCCATTAAAACACAAATACTTCAATGTATTTGAGGTTATAGTAAATCATTGCATTTGCCCAAAAATGATGATTAAATAAGACCAGTGTAATAAACAACATTATCTGATATTCCTGTGTGGACTGGGAAATTCCCCATGTTCTCACCCTAGATGAAAGCAATCAGTGGCTGCTGATTGAGGGAGGAGTCTCCTCCAAGGGAATGAGATCCTACATGGGTTATCTAAGGGATTACCTCTACACACATGTATGTATAAGAAATGCTAATTGAACTCCAAAGATGCATATACACATGTCTTAATATAATAGGCTTAATATGAAACAACAATAATAAAAAAAGCAATGTAGTGGTTTGATTCAGATGTTCTCAAAAATTTAGACATCTGAATACTTGATTTTCATTGCATAACACTTGGTGTAAGATATGTACCATTTCCATCTGAGACAGCTTCTTGTTTGTGGTCTTGAGATCATGCTGGTATGTCAGCCACCTGCTGCTTCCTACGTCTAGTATGATATCACAGACTCACATCCCTATGGAACCAAAAGCTAAATAAACCCTTTCTCTTTATAAGTTGCTTTTGTCACCGTGGTTTTCACTGTGATATGGTAGAGCAATAGTGCCAACTGGCCAGAACTATCAGAGCTCTGGGATACTAGACCACAAAGCAAAGGTACACATGGAGGGACCTATGGCTCTGACCGAGTATGCAGCAGAGGATGGCCTTGTTGGGCATCAGTGGGAGGAGGGGCCCTTGGTCCTGTGGGGATTTAATGCCAGGGGAATTGTGTAGGAGAATGCTAGGACAGGGAATCGGGAGTTGGGGGGAGCACCCTCATAGAGGCAGGGAGAGGGCAAATGGGATAGGGGGTTTTCAGAGGGGAGACCTGGAACAGGAATAACATAGGAAATGTAAATAAATAAAATATCCAATAAAAATTAAAAAAAACCCAAGTCAGAAGTTTTTACCAGGATCATGGGGTATTTTTTGTGGCAGATATGACCATGGTTTTTTGTTTGTTTGTTTGTTTTGTTTTTGTATTAAGAGGAGAGCACTAGATACTTAGAATATAAAAGAAGCTGGACATTCTAACCAGAGCTTAAGGGGTCACTAAAGACTGAGCTCAAAGACAGCAGTGCTGAAAGCTGAAATAGTGTTTCATGAGGTATCCTAGAGGAACAATATCACCAGAGACTATTGCTGGGATAGTTTCTAAAACCAATGTAGCTCTTTTCTGCCTTTGTTTTTTTGAGAACTTGCCTGGGGCTAAATTTAAAGGTAGTGGAGTACATAATTTGTGGCAACAAGTTTAAGACAGTCTAATGCTGATCTATGTCACTCTTACATTGGTCTACAATGAGATAAATGCAAATGGGACAGAAAGAAATGTTAAATATGTACAGTTTAGGGAGAAAATGCATGAGCTAAGTGTTATAGCCAAAGCTTACACTGGAAGAGAAGATGTAATTGGTAAGGATGTTGACACCATTAAGGAGAGAAAAACTGTATATTGGAATAAAGGAAAGAGTGTTTTCAGGGACAGATCTAATCCAGTAAAGCTTCCAACTTGTGAAGGAAAAAGGTGTAAGAAGTGTCTGTCCCTAGAAGGAGCAACAACAAATTAAAGTTTCTGCTAATGAGGCTCAATGAAGCCACAAATCTGTTTCAAGAGGTCACCAAAATTGCCTGTATCATTGATGTTGCCTTTAGAGTAATGAGCCATACAAAAATACAGAAGTTATGGAATCTTCCATTGAAACATAAGATAGCCACCCAGAACAGTGTGTGTCAGAGGTGTCTCTGCGTGGAGAATTTGAAAGGCCATTATAATGAAGCTGTGAAACTGAAGCCTTAGTTGGGTAGGAGACCTCAAGATTTCAGAGGTTCCAGAGCCATTGTATTCTGGCCAATCAGGGCTATACACTGAGTTTGGAACCAGCCTGAAAATGAATTAAATAGTAGTAGTAGTAGTAGTAATCACTTTGTAGCATTATATATTATAATTATATATATATATATATTAGATTGTAATATACTATTAATAACATTATTGTTGTGTTCTATAAAAAAGAAAAAAACAGGAATATATTTGGTAGATGTAGGGGAATATAAGTTACCAACCACATGAACTTATAGAATAGAATAGAGTTCATTTAAAGCATGAGGAGGGGAGTTGATGGGGAGAAGCCAGCCATGATCACGTGGAAAATAAGAGGGGTAGGGAAATGGGGAAAGAAAGGACAGAGAGAGAAGAGAGGAAGAGAGGAAGAAGAGCAAGAGAGAGAGGAGGGGGCAAGCAGGCCTTTTTATAATTAGTCAGGTATACCTAGATGTGGGGAAAAGCCTAGAAGAAATACTAACAATTATTATTATCATTTTTATTATTAATTCTAATACAATATATCCCTTCCACACTTTTCATTGTTTCTACTTCTCCTACACTTTCATCTTATCTCCCCCAAATCCACTCCTCCTCCATTTCCCTGGAGAAAAGAACAGGCCTCCCTAGGGTACTCACTGAGCACAGAAGCTATAATAAGAGGAGGCACAAATTCTTATATCAGGGCTGGACAAGGCAAGCCAGTAGGAGAATATATACCCAAGAACATTTGAAAGAGTCAGAGACACTCCCACTCCCACTATTAGGAATTCCACTAAAACTAACCAAGTCAACAATCATACCATATATCCAAAAGAACTAGCACAGACCCATTCAGGTTCTGAGATTGATTTTGTGGCCCATGTTCTCCATGTATCTTTAATTTCTCTGACTCCTACAATTCTTGCTCCCCTTCTTCCAAGGGATTTCTATAGCTCAATGCAGATCTACAATTTGCTCTGTCGCTCTCTGTTTCTCTCTGTCTCTCTCTCTCTGTCTCTGTCTCTCTATGTGTCTGTCTCTCTCTTTCTCTCTTACTGTCTCTCTCTGTCTCTCTCTGTCTCTGTTTATCTCTATCTCTCTGTCTCCGTATCTCTCCCTCTCTGTCTCTCCCTCTCTGTCTCTCTCTCTCTCTCTCTGTCTCTCTCTCTCTCTCTCTCTCTCTCTCTCTCTCTCTCTCTCTGCCTAAAGCTATGTTGTGGGCTTCTGCATCTGTTCCCATCAGTTGCCTGAGGAAACATCTCTGATGAGTATTGATTGGGCTAGAAACTAATCTACAAGTATAGCAGAATATTATTAAGGATTATTTTATTGATTTTTTTTCTATCCTAGGTCTCTGGCCTCTCTAGAGTCCTGTTCCTGGTCATGTAGGCAGTGTTGAAGCATGAGCCTCAAATTACAGCAGTTTCATTTTGAAGGCAGCAAATCTAGAATGGCAGAGCCATTTAAGTTCTTTGGCTTCAAACATGGAGTTATGAGATTTGGAACTTGCCTTGATATGCTTTTGCCTAATAACTTTTTGTTATGCACTGATTCATCTCTTTTAGAATGGTAGTACATATTCTGTAGTGTTATTTGCCGAATGTGTGTGATTCTAAGGTATTTGAATTAGAAGATTGTATTGAGTTTCAGAAAAGACTTTAGAATTAAGGAACTGTGGATCTTGCAAAGACAATAAGGACTTACCAGTTTGTACTAACTTGCATTTTTGTATTATGGTATGGATGTAATTGTGGGGGCCAGCAAAGACAATTTAGTGGGTTGAATATGACTTTGATATGTTCAAGCACCTAAATATTTGCTTTCTAGCTAATGACACTGTTTATCATAGGATTAGGAAGTATGGGCTTGCTAAAGGAAGCGTGTCACTAGGAGCAGGATTTGAGGATCCAAAAGCTATGTTCTATTTCCAGTATGGTCTTGTATTTTTGTTAGTGATTCTAGATGTGAATGCTCGGCTGTTGTGCCTGCAACCTCACCTCTACCATCATGGATTAATATCCCTGTGTAACCATAAGACATATAAATCCTTTTGGTTATAATTTGTCTTGGTCATGATCTTAATTGCAGCACTTGAAAATGAACTAGACAGGGATCATGAATATGGCAGCAGGACAGAGGACAAGAGAGAAGTTGGATCAGGGGGGTGGGGCATGACTGATGCAAATGTAGTGTAAATATATGAAGTTCTAACAAAAAATTAGTAAAAATACAGTTGCTAGCTTCTTATCAAATGTGCCATTAAAATAGCAATATGTGGTATTTTGAAACATCCACAAAGTTTAAAAAAAAATCTACAACAGATCAGACAATCTCTATTAGGAAATAACCTACTTGTCACACAGATGTGGGTTTCTTATGCCTGTTTTATTTAGAGATGAAACTCCTATCCAGCAATAAAAATAACAAAGAAGTATGCAAGACAGTGTTTTGGCAGTTAGTGCTGGCAGAGAGGACAGTCTGCTCAAAATGAGAGAAAGGAATTTGGTGCTTTCATCATGTCTCTGGAATGGTACATAGTCCGGTAGTCTTCCACTGGAGATGCCATTTTCAAGACTATCCTCATGGTTTAAGGAATAGTTAAGAAATATTTTCCCATATACATAAAGTCCTGTGGCTAGTTAGTCCTGAAGGACATAAAAGGACCACCTCGAACCACACAGGGTTTGTTCCTGCAATAAGAGTAAAAGGAAATGAAATGTGTACAAGATAGGAAAAGAACACATCTATCTGAACCTTGTGAGCAAATATATCTGGGACTTTAATTTTACTTTCAAAGTAATTAGTTATTATTTATACCCTGAAGACCTAACCCTCTCTGGCCTTCATGAGAATTCCTTTCTAATTAATATAAACAATAGAAAGAGGTATTATATTTTGTTTAGTGATTTCTTAAAATATATTACTTTCTGTTAACTATACAAAAATCCCAGCATATAATACACGGACACCAAGAGGTTTTGCATTCTAAACCAGGCAAGATAAACAGCTGATTAGCCTCACATTGGGGGATCATTTGCAGGATGCTACATATGATGCCATATAAAACTATAAATCCTTTCCACCTATCTTCTTTATAAAATGAAAACAATGCTAAGATGAGAATGAAAATCTTAGAATTCAGGGATGATATCATCATATCTCTATGATATCATATCTCTTACTTACCTCTTCCCACATGAGTAGGGCATCTGGGCTCATCTACTTGTGCTAATTTCAAATTCTTCAGGGGCAGGCTTTTCATTTCCAGAGGTACTTTTGTAGAGTGTGTTAGGCAAGATCCTCGGTAGAAAGAATGCTTTCATCCTGGTGGAAACTCTAAAGGGATCACTTACAAAGTGTTCTTTAACCTTTTGGACACTCAAACATTTATTAAAGCTTCACCTATAACAATATACGAAGCCAAGCTTATTTACTTATTAAGATGATGTTGCATAGTTCTTTTAAATGTTATCTGTTTTGCAGTCTCTGTGTTATGGCTTGTACTTGAAATGTTCCCCTACAGGCTCATGTGTCTGAATCCTTGGTCTCTGGTTGGTAGTCTTATATTGGAAAGCTGTAGAAAGTTCACAGATGGAACCTAGATGAAAAAGTTTGGTGTAGAAGGTTAGTGATAATTGTCATTGGGCCCCTAATTCTCCCCAGGCTCCATGTTTCCAGGTTAATATTACATAATGAGTAATTACAACAAACTTTCACTGTCAGAGACCCAGTGACTTTAGACACCATGTCTTTCCCACCACAAAAAACTGGAAACTATAAACCAGTAATCCAAATTGACCTTTCCTTGCTTAGGTTGGTTTTTTTTTTTAGCTATTCCATTATAGGAGTATGTAAATCATAATAGCAGAAATCTATATATCGTAGCGATAATAATATTTAATTCCTTATACTTTATAGATGTGTCATGGTGTCACATTATATTTTATAAATGTGTATAACTACGTGTTTGATATCAATAAAAAGTTGAAATAAAACTAATCAAATTTAATTAATATTTATGCCTAAGAATATATTGTTGCTAATTGAACTTACTAATTACAGTGTTTAATTTACCTCAGAAAATAGAAAATGTTCCTCTTATTTGAAAGAAGATAACTACGAATTTTTAAAAAATGTGTATTCCTACAATAATAGTGAAAAATGAGTCCATGAGTTTGAAATGAGCAGAAATCAGTATATGGAAGGCTTAGGGGGAAATAGGGAGAAAAAAGAAATATAATTAAACTATAATCGCAAAAAGAATAAAGAAAACTCTGTAACACACAAAGAAAATTGAGAATGGATATATTTATCAATGGATAATTTAGATAAAGACTTATTGTCTTTGGAATACAAGATATTTTTCATTACATTAGTTAGATTTGTAGCCTATTTATTATAAATCAATTTGAATTTTACTATTATCAATATGAGTGCGTTTATTTGCTGTATAATTTCCTGATTCTCAGATAATGCTTTTGTGCTTTTTATTCAAAATTATAAATACTTTCTTTTTGAAATTCACCAAAATTTTGTATGTAAACACAATAATTCAACTAATATTTATGTTTGTTCTATGTCAATTAATTATACATATTATTATGTGAAATGAATAATTACCTAAATATAAATTTTCTTGGAAATGTAAGGTTAAATTAGGTCATATAACATTGTCCTAGATTGAATTCACCAACAAATGGTTTAGTTATTAGATTTGATCTGTTTGCCATCTCACCTTCTAATACTAAACATTTTAAGACCAGATGTCCTCTCAATTTTCTACTTAGCCTCACCTGAGTTTTGTCTTGCTTTATAATCAGGTAAGATGTTTCCTTTCATTACAGAGTTGAGCAATCAACACAGAGACTTCTGGGAAGCTATTTCTTGAGCCTGTCCATTGTATGATATGTCAGGACCTGCATGCAGGAAATTATTCAGTTAATTGAATAGCCTGAGGAAATATTGATCTTCATTCTTGAGATTTGCACAATTGGAAAACACCTCCTGATGAGAGGATTAGGATCAGAATTACTTATATTGTCCTGATCACGCTGTGCAAAAGTACCAGACAGTAGGAAATGCTCATCTGTGTAAACTAATCCTACATAACCTTACCACCAAAACAGACTTAGTGACAAGCCATCCATCCCCCTTCCTTGTTTCTAAAGTAAAAGTAGCTAATCATATGGTACGTATCTAGGTAATAACACTAGCTTTACAAAACTCTCAGGAGATAGAATGAAGGCAGATCTGGCTACATGTTGGTTAGAAAGTCAACCTCTGGACCATGAGTTGTTTAGACTTCAAGTGGGAATAGAAAGATTCCTCTTGCATATGTTTATGTCTTAGTGTCTCAGATTCTCACTTGCTCAAACTATAAAACCAAAAGCACAGTCGGAAGAGAAAAGCAGTTATCATGAAAAACTAGTATTTTTTTTTTTGTAATGTGACACACAATGGAAAGTAGAGGATTTCAAAGAGGTGGGGACCAGGAAAGGAGATAACATTTGAAATGTAAATATAAAAAATATCCAATTAAAAAAAAAGCAGTATGGTCTATCCTGTTGATTTTCTCAAAGAACCAGATCCTGGTTTTGAAAAGTTATCTGATACAAAGCAATTTACTAGAGGGAGAGCTTATTCTGGATTATAGTTTACAAAGGCATATAGTCCACTGTGGTGAGAAATGCATGGGTGTGTGTGTGGATGTGGGTCTGACACAGATGTTCAAAACGCTTTCTAGCAGAAAGCAGACAGAAGGTAAGGCTAGAGTACGAATGTCCAGGGTTACCCCCAAGTAACCTATTTCTTCCAACAAGATTCCATTTTCTAAAGGTTCCACAACCTTCCAAGCCCAGTGTAACCATCAGGAACCAAATATTCAAGCACAGAAACCTTTGGGGGACATTTTATATTCAAACCACAGCAAGGGATAGAAGTGAATTTACTATTAAAGCTTATGAGTTTTCTCTTCCCTGTTGCCCTATTAACTCCATGAAAGAGGCTCACTATCTTTCATCTTACCAAGGTCTAGCACACTGCCTGGAACACAGCAGGGGATCATTAATGGAATAACAAATGCAAAAGGTCACTTTGTAACGGATTCTCTCCTCATCAAAACCACTTAAGAAAAGTGTAAAGCCTGTATCTCGGATTTTTAAATATCACCAGGGAAACCATCTCCATGCTCTTACGTCCCTTAATGTAGACAAAAATTCTGTAAATGTGTACTTTAAATTTTTGCAAGAGTGTAGTATAAATATTCGCTTAGAGCAGGAGTCTACCTGTAATATCCAGCTGACTTTCGTGGTAATGGTGTCAGTTCAATTCCTTGACAACCACGTTCCTTTAAAAGTGTGCTGTGTGGAAAAATAGCCAGACCTTTGCCATATTAAGAAGTAGAGCAGATGTAATTGGCATTATTTGCTATCATAGAAGCAGGAACAAATTAAATAAGGAAAGGGTGAACTGCAAAGGTTTTTCTTAAAGCATTCTGTTTATTCAAAAAGACTTTCAAACCAATAAATTTCTTACTGCCGCTCTTCAGGTGTTAGCACCCCTGCACACCATTATGCTGAAAATTGCTTTTCCAAGTTCAGGCACCTTTGTTCTAACTAGATCATGCACCATCTGAAAAGGCAAATCTCTCTCATATTTTACTGTAATCACAGCGTTTTTCTTACAGCTAATAAGGAGAACTCGTCTGTGTTTTCACGATCTGTCTCCACCTTTGTACTCGGTAAAAGATGAGTCCTTCCAGGACATTCTACATCTGTAGACTCCGAAACGGGCTGTTTATGATTGCTGCTCGGAGTTCTGGCAACCAGTTCCAATTGATGGCTTCATTTCCCTTGGAATTCCAGTGAATGACAGCTATTCTCTTCCACAGACAAACCATTTGCTTACCTTACCAAGCTTATATGCTAACTGTGAATAATGCTTAGGAAATAAATTCTAATGTGTTGGAAATGTCTGCACACCTTCCATTTTGCAGACAAAATCAAAGCAGGCCATTCAAATGTAGTGTTCCCAGCTTTCGGTTTTAATTAGAGGCAGCCAATGGAAGACCTGACGGGTCACATCTCATTCAGAGACCTTTCTTACTGCCTCTTAACTTCCTCTTAGTTTACCGAAGGTTCAGAGAAGACCCTGTTATTCAGAGTTGTTTCCTTGATTTTTATACATCAGGGAATATAATGTTCATCAGTGAGTCTTCATTTTCTTTTTTCTTGTAACATTCTTTTTTCCTGTGACAGAGATCTCCTCTCTCTCTCTCTCTCTCTCTCTCTCTCTCTCTCTCTCTCTCTCTCTCTCTCTCTCTCTCTGATTTCTCTTTTTTTTCAATTCCTCCTGTCTACACATATTACAACCATTGTTTTTCTCTAAGTCAAAACAAACTTGTATTCTTCAAAATATTGGCATATTTTTTATGAGTTAATAACATTGGGTCAAGACCTAGATGTACCATCAAATACTGAATTGTGAAAAGTCCATCATACTTTAACACAAATTTATCTACAATTGCCATTATGAATCTAAATTTTGGCCTTTTTTTTTTTTTGGTTTTTCGAGACAGGGTTTCTCTGTGTATCCCTGGGTGTCCTGGAACTCACTCTGTAGACCAGGCTAGCCTCGAACTCAGAAATCCACCTGCCTCTGCCTCCCAAGTGCTGGGATTAAAGGCGTGCGCCACCACCGCCCGGCTGATTTTGGCCCTTTTTACCTTGGTTATTAACTTCCCTTCTATTTGATATGTAAGTCAGGAGTACAAGATCATTTTTCTATGCACAACATCAAATTAGTCACCAGCACAGCAAAAAGAATCAAAGAAAATATCAATGTTTCCTCTGAACAAGATTATTTGTGATCACCTGTAAGATATTTTACACAGAGAATTCAGCCAAAATGAAGGTGAGAGATAGAGAGCAAGAGAGAGAGAGAGAGAGAGAGAGAGAGAGAGAGAGAGAGAGAGAGAGAGAGAGAGAGAACTCCATCACTTCAAAGTTCAGTTATTATTCCAACGATAAAACTCAATAACCGTAGACAGCATGGTGCATAGGTTTTTGTTTTGCCCTTACCAATTTCTTTTTCTCTTCATCTTTCTGGGCTGCTTGTTGAGTTCCAATGTTCACAGGTCTACTTGCAGTTCCTTTAGTGTGTCCTTGTAGTTATTTGATCAAACCAGAAATTACACATTCAACCAAATGCTTTGTTTCTCATACATCCGTAATCTGTCTCGGTCCTGCCAATTCCTTCCATGCCTGCTGTGAAAACTGACATTCATTACATAGACAGATGAGCTAATATTTACCTCATCGCCTGTCATAGGTCATTTATTTTCATTTAAATTCCTTTAAAACAGTCAAAATAGAAAATAGCTTCTATTGAGAACAGTAGCCCACAGCTCCTGGAATCCAAGCACTCAAAAGATTGAAGCAGGAGTATAGAAAGATTCAGGCCAGCATAGGCTACATTGTAAGTTTTAGGGTGGTTTGAGCTACAGATACCCTGACATCTCCGCACACACCCAACTTTCAAAAACATCAATCTGATCTTATTTCACTGCCTTGCTAAATTCAGTCCCAGGGTTCCTTCTGAACATCAAAATGAATTGCAAATAGCTTAATTTGTTTCATAAATTTTTTATGCAACAAGCTTTTTGATGTTTATTCATTTACAACTTCGCCAAGGACACCCAAGCTCCTTGCTTCAATCCTCCTCTGCACTTTCTCTGCTCTTTGTTGTGTTCAATTCCTTGATCACACAGGGTTGCTGTTCCCCCCTTTCTATCTTACTTTCTTTCTGCTCCTCCTCCTCCTCTGCCCTCTCTATTTCTAATTCTTCCCATCTCACTCTGTGTTGTAGAAGACTACTCTCAAAGTCAAATTGCTGCCCACTGTAGGAGTTTTCCTTGATCAGCTTGTAAAAGAAAATCACAGTTCTGCTCATTGACAGCTGATTCTATAGAAGGAGTGGGGGAAGGGAGTGTCATAGGAACTTCACCTGAGTATCCGCTTATCCTTGGCAATCTGTTATATATAACTCTGCACTAATCGCATTTGATCTGTGGGGAACTGGGGTGAGGCAATATCATATACAGTCAAGAAAGTGTAATAGACCTTGGTTCCATCTGGGTAGCCATATGGGAGAAGTCATCCATACTGGGTACAGACTTTCCAGTGAGGCTACTTGAAGGGGTCTCATCCATCTGCCCATAATCTCTTACTTGATGCTATGTAAGGAATCCTATTTAACCCATGGTGGAATGTGGATGATTAAACTTGGAGCTTAATATACATAAACACACACACACACACACGCACACACACACACACACACACAGTTTTCTTCTTCCCCTCTTAGAGGATTAATGTCATTTTGTTGGTATGCATGGTTTGCTTTAACTTTCTTTAATATACAGAGGTATCTTAAAACAACGCACAACCACTTGGAGAATCTTTCAGTTTTTCAAGTCACTTTACATTATAATTGTAATGAACTAAGGTTCTCATCTCCAGAGTCACGTGTAGCACTTGCTATTTATTACACAGGTTAATCTAAGTGTGATTGCAAATTAGGAGAATAAGAAAATCATAGGCAATTTATATTTGTTCTACCATTGTTTCAATGGCAGTGGGAAAAGATGATCATAATCTGTAACCCTGGTAACAAGAAATGAGCATAGCATCGTTAAGCGACGCCCCACAAAAATCATTTCTTCGTGTCTGAGTGAGACATAAATATTCATTGCAGTCAGCTTTAAAACATCTAGAAAACATGGCAGGCCTGGGTCATTGTAGAAAGGAAATCATTGTCATTAAGACTGAAAGTGTCTGCAAAGTACTCAATATTGCTGAGACTATTAAAAGAAAAATGGAAATGATCAACGCCTTTGTCATTATTAAATTATTTTCTTAGTAGATTCGGTTTGTCATATGTAAATGACAATAAATATTCTTTTGCTTTACTTTTACTTTTTGTAATTCTATTAATTAATTTTTTTTATTTATCTCCATCTCAAAGTGTCCCTCTTCCAGAGTTCTTCCCCCATCTCTCCTCTCCTTCACCTCTGAGAGGTTGTCCCCATCCCCACCTTTCCCACACCATATCACCCCACTGCAGAATTCTCTCTCCCTTTGGCATCAAGCAACTACAGGATTAGGCACATCTTCTCCCACTTAGGCCAGACAAGGCAGTCATATTCTTGATTTAAAGGGTACATGAAACAAAAATGGGATTCAGGGGGGAAGGAAAGAAAGATGAAGAAATGAAAAAGGGGTACGAGGAGAAAGGAAGGGGGAATGTGATGTCATGAGAGTGGAGAGCTAGCTCAGAAGTGAAACTGAAGCCCCTAACAAAAAGACCCCAGAGGGCTGCCTCAGCCATCGGCCACATGAATACATAGCAGGAGGATGGTCATGGATGGTTCAGAAAGAGCACTCTGAAGTGCACATGCAATGTGCCACAACCTCCAACTTGGAATATTCTTAATCTCCAAAACCATGGGAAATAAACTTCTGTAGTTTGTAGTTCCAAAAAAAACAGACAAACAACAATAACAACAACAAACCTAAAAAAAGTAAAGAGAAACAAGACAAAAGACCAAGAATATGCATTTGCCACATGTTTAAAATTACCAATTAAAATTGTTTGATTTAAAAGAACAACAGCATTAATTATTATTTCTCCACACATTACATATTCATAAAGAAAAATATTTGTGAATCTCAGGCATTTCATTGCTTGAAAGTTCTACTTTTTTTCCATTAAACAAATGTACTTATAATTATTTTAATATATTTTGTGTGTACTTTCCAAAATAAGCAGCCAAATTGTGAATATGTGTACAGATAAGAATTTTGAAGGGAAATTTACATATATATTTAAGTATATGCAAGTAAAATATATTTAATCTATATTTATTATTTATATATTATTTAATATAATTTATATAATTTTTCATGTATATGTTTTTCAGGAAATGTAATTGAATAGTGAAAATATTAGAAATAAAAATTAAGTTACTTAATATAGACATGACCAGAATCATTTCTCTATGGAAAAAATAAACTAAGTTTTATTTATATCTCTGACTTTTCACTTACATTAAATTCTAACATCCCTATGCCTTAAATATGTAGTAATTATTCAGTTTTTTTTAATGCCCTCAAGTCTTTCCCTTGAATTCCCTTTGCCTGTCCTACCCAGCTTTTATTCTCTCTTCTCATCCCTGTAACATTTGTATTCTAAACCACTGTTGGATTAAATCATGAAGTCATTAAAAATAAGATACTACAATGTTTTCTGTTAAGCAATAATCGACCTTTTCCCTTCATTATTTATTTTCTTCATTTTGTGGTTCATTTGGGCTTTTGTTGATAAGATCTTCCCAGGCCTCTAGAAAATCTGTCCTAAATATTTAGTGCTTCTGCCCCACTCAGGAGATGGCAGCATGCTTCATTTTCCTGTGTGAATAAACTCATTAAACATGCATTTGCCCCTTGCTTTTTCTGCAGATGAACACAATGTCTGCAAATGCTTCTCTGTTCTGTGGCTTATCTCCCTCTGCATCACGCCCGCTAGACCAAAAGAAATACCTGACCCTAGATGTACTTGCATTCAGCACTAGCAGGTTTCCTTTTCCATCATTCCATATTTTATAACAAAAATATTCTCTAATATAATATGAAACATTTAATAGTCCAACAATGACCGAGATTGTTCAAACTATTCCTCAACTGTACATTGTAGAATTCAAATAACTATATGTTGAAAAAAAATCCTTTCTGGTATTTTAGAAGCAGTACCTAACAAGACTAATAGAAAAGTCTGGGGTCAAGAATATAAGAAGTTGAATAAAAGAGAAAATAGTTCTTAAATATCAAATTTATTCAAAATAATAGAGTATATTAACTTTTAAAAACATTTATTTTGTATTTTCAATTGTGTAATAATATAGAATTTCTATTAAATGTCACATGTAACCTATTAATACTTAAATCTTAAAACAATGCTTAAAATAATGCTTTCTGGTTGAAGGAAAAATTCACTTATTTTACACAATGAAAATGCTCATTTAAGCACTCTAGTTTCCTCTTTTTGCTCCCATATGGATAGTGTTCTCTACTCTCTAGTCATTAGCATAACAACTCAACATCATTCTAAAGTAATTAGCCATCAACACAGCGCAACTATATGACATATTCATACTAACAGATAATTTCTCAATGGGCAACTTTTGTGTGCATTTAGTAATGGAAAACCTTGTAACTCCATGACCTTTCATTCAATCATGACTCTGCATTTGAAGCTTGTGGGTGAAAGTCAGATGACTGTATTAATTGGAGTCTGAATATTTTCAGCTCGGCTTGATTAAATAAGTGTGCATCGCCTGTTTTACTTCATGTTGATCATATTATGAAGCACATATGGAAACAGAAGAAGTAAAATGAGTCTTCTCTATGAGAAATGGATGTGAGCTGAAATGAAAGTCATCAACATTTGCCAAAAGGAGGGAAAGATCAAAATAATATGAATGCTTTTACAGAGGAGCAGGTGAATGGCAAACAACCCACACACTGTGGATGTAGACAGTGTTCTGAGAACAAATTATTAAGCAATATTTCTGAATAACCTAGCTATTTGTTATACAGTTTCCTTTAAGTGACCTGTGGCCTTGATGTAATTACAAAACAATAAAACTATAAATAGTATGGGTTGAGAAATAATTACTTAAAATATTTCTTACATGGAACTAGATGGACCTTCCTTTTATCTCTGAAAGTATTAAAAGAAAAATATTCTTTCACTTCAGCATAGACAGGAGAAACTTTTCTCAGAGGTAATAAGTGTGTGTTTTCTGTGAGAGAAGAGTGTACATGCTGGCCAGGTGAACAGCTGTGTGCATTTAAGTATTTATGTTGCTAATGAAATGATATTTGCATTACAATGCTCTATACCATTGTGATAAAAAGATTAGTCAATATCTTCCTATGAAATTTCATTTCATTCTAAAAGCTTTACTAAATGTTGAAGATCATGGTAGCAAATTAGGAGACAAACTGTAAAACAGAAACTGAAGGAGGGGCCGTCCAAAGACTGCCCCACCTGCGTATCCATCACATGTGCAGTCATCTGAAGCAGACACTGATGTGGATGCCAGGAAGTGCATGCTGACTCGAGCCTGATATAGGTGACTTCTTATTGGCTCTGTCGGAGCCTGTCATATACAGAGGCGAATGCTGGAAGCTAGCTATTGAACTGATCATGGTATTCCCTGTGGTTAGAAAGAAGACTGAAAAAGCTGAAGGGTTTTGCAGCCCCATGGGGAGAGCAACAATACCAACCACCTAGGGTCTAACCACCCAGGGTCTAAACCACCAACCTGGGAGCACGTAGGGAGGGACCTATGGCTCCAGCTGTATATGTAGGGGAGGATGGCCTTGTAGAACATAAGTAGGAGAGAAGGTCCTTGGTCACATGAAGTGAAGGCTGGATGCCCCAGTGTAGGGGATTGGAGGGAGGGGGAAGCACGAATGAGTGGGTAGGTGGGGACACACCCTCATAGAAACAGGAGAAGAGGGGATGGGTTAGGGAGTTTTGGGGGGATGGGGAAAGGTGATAACATCTAAAATGTAAATAAATAAAATATCCAATAAAAAACAATTATAAAATCAACAATAGAGTTTAACAGTAAATACATTTATTTGGTTTTTGTGCTGAGTTTTATTTTATTGTTATTTTTCCATTGAAAACAAAAGCAAATTAAGTCAAATTTAGTTCTTATACATGAAGATCTAGCATAGGGGAATGCTAAAGTGGTGATGCAGAAGTGGGTGAGTGTGGGGAGGAACACCCTCATATAGGGAAATGGGAGGAAAAAAGTGGGGGTGGGATGGGGGTTTGTGGAGGAGTAACCGGAAAAGGGGATATCAATTGAAATGTAAATAAATAAAGTGATTAATAGAAAAGCAAACACAGATTACCATTGCTTACATGAACAAATATTAAACATAATTACTTAAGATTGTGAAGAGCGTGTTTGATGAGGATTTTGGCTTACTCATAATCCATCATCTCTTTCTTGTGACCTCCAAGTCAACCTTTGCAATTTAATAATAGATGTCATGATGGACAGAGGTAAAGGAACAGCAACAATAGTTTAATATTGTCTTTTCATCTCCCATCTCTCAATGGGGTCTCTCTATGGGTGGAACATTGCTTTTCTGTAAAATAACCTCAACATATGTCCTTGCTTCGGGAAAAGAGGATCAGATAAACATTGAATAATATTACTGAAGCCATGAACCATGCCTTAACATTGGCACAATTTCGTAATAATTACAGAATTCTCCCAACAGAATTTGATTTCATTCATTTGGAAATTGTTCTTAACTAGGACTTTCTCTCTCTTTCTGAAGCAAATGAAATGAAGTTGAAAAAAACAAAGAGAGTATAAAAATAAATCCTTATAATCTAAGCACAGAGATAAAATTATAAGTCAAATTAAATTTTGAGCATATGCCTGAATAGGTGAATTTTTAACCTAACATTAAAGTGTCCTTTGACTCTCAATTTTCCATTGATGTCTACACAGAAGAATTATTAACGAATCACACTGTGATCTACTATGAGTTGGTAGGCACGCACTGAATGGGTATTCAATAAGTACTAATTATTGCTGCTGTTTCCGTACTAAACAGCAGCCCTGGAACATTGTATAATCGATGGAAGACAAATATAAATTACATTAGTATACTTTTATTACCTCTGGATAAGAATAGGAAGGACTACAGAGTGGACATCATGCATCCCAGTGTTGTTAAAGTGAAATTTCTAAGACAGAATAAGCAAAGTTCCTATCACATTGCCCGTGATCTACCTTCCTTCCAGGAACAGCTGAACCTCAGGGAATCCTAGCACATCACTAGGACAAACAGCTGAATTCAAGCTCTCATTTTATCTTTTCTATAATTCACAGAATAATTAATTTTCAATTAATAAAAAGTAGAAAATAGAAGGTAATAAAGATAGAAGGATACATGAAAACAAACAAGGAAGAAATGAAGGAAAAAAAGAATGAAGGACAAATGAAGGAAGGAAGGAAGGAAGGAAGGAAGGAAGGAAGGAAGGAAGGAAGACTTTGAAGTATCAGTGTCTTAAGAAAAGGCTCATTATTGGCTGATGGTGAAGAACAATAAACCTCTTACTTTAGAAATTGCTATCATTTTCTCCACACCAGTGGCAATTAGAATTGTCAGTGAATGAATAGTTCTAAGTATACACACCACAAGTTTGTATGTAATAGAGCACTTGTTAAATTAACTAAGAACATATGGATGGCATGCAGCATCAGTGAATTCTAACTCTGAACAGTCTGATCATCAGAACCTTCTGAAATCCCATCCTGGGGATAGGACCCAGTTAAGTCATATCACATGTGCAGAGGTGGATACCACATGCTTATGATTTTGCAGTACTTCTTCTGATTGGTAATTCTATTGTTTCACATTATTGATTACTGCTGAAATTCATTAAATTAGTAGTAATTAAACAAACAAAAATCTCCATAGTATTTCCCACTTCTAGTGCTGGTAGTAGAATTTCCCAGTAACATTAAGAGAATTTAACCATTTAAAGATTTTCTTATTCATCAGAATTATGCTATATTACATATATGATCTTAACCCTCAGTGCTGCTGTGAAATAAAAAATTCTTATTCTTTATCCATTTATTGTGAAAACTGAAGTTTTGACAGTTAACTCATTCGAAGATGACAGTTAGACATGAGAGGTTACCTGCCTCTTTTACTCCCAGAACACGCTCTAAAGTCTAATATTACAAACATTTCCATGGAATGGAATCTAGCCGAGACTGTAACTACAGGAAGTCAACAGAGATTGTCCCCAAAAGGAACCTAGCAAGAGAGAAATAGGTCAGCTGTGGCCATGGTTCAACTCTTGATCAACAATACCTCTTACGTTTAATGTAGTTTTTCAACATCAAAGATCATGAGACAAAAATCCTAAGAATAAATTCGAAGCTTGTAAGTGGGCATGAAAAAAGACAACGTAATTTAAATTCTTATAAAATTTTCTATTTAGGTCTAGAGTTATAATACATAAATATGTCTTATCAACATATAACAATTTAAATAATAATAATGATGTTATTTATTAACATCATCAGAGGGACAGAAGTGTATACACTTTATAAATATCTTGACTACCATAGGCTAATCAGAAGATGAGATGTTAAGAAAAGTATAGCCATGAACAGAAAGTCTTTGGAGTAGGTTGTTATAAATGGTATTAATGCAAATTTCCCTTTAATCAGCTTCCTGGGAAGATTATGGAGATAGAAGAAAATAACTCTAACATTCTTCCACATAAACGAAAGTTGAATACTTTCAAATTATTCCAGGTTATTTCATCTCAATATGCAACACGCTCAATATGCATCTTTGTTATAATAGAAAACTTAATACCATATTTTTGGTCTTGGATTATAGATGTTATAGATCTAAAAACTGTTCTAAGTTTGGAATAAACGTACACGCTTATTTCGATACAGACACTAAATAACTGCCACATGTCAATGCTCATCCAATATAATGTATGCATTCAACAAGAATGGACTTTAAAATTACAGTTGATGATAGTCTATAAAATAAGTCAGAAATATTATACTTATAATCCAGCTTCTCATTTTGGTAATTTGTGAAATTACTTAACAAAAGTATAAATATGTCTTATAGGTCTAATGATCAAAGGATCATTTATTTATTGTTCTTTGTTTTTAATCAAGTTACATAAGAGGCGACATGACTAAGATTTTAAATTTAGAGTTACCAGCATATTTTACCTAATTTAAAATATTTTCAAATATTTTAAGCAACATAATCTAAAAACCTGTAAGACTGAAGTTGAGGAAATAAATGACCTACATGGCCAGCTACTGGTTTTGTAATCAAATCAGTAATATCATGTCTTGAAAAGGAATCATGGGGCTGCATACTAAATACCTAACATTATTGTTCCTACTCCCAAAGAGAATATGCCTTTCCCTTGCAAAACATTTAAATTGTAGTTTGTATCCAATGCTCTCAGACTCTCAAATTGTTTAAGACTTTAAAATTTAATCAAGGGTTTTCTTAATGGAAGCTAGGAAGAGTAACATCAGAAATACATTTGACAAAAGGGTAACAAATTTCTAGTTAATTATTTACAATGGCCATATATGGCTACACACAGACAGAAGAGCAGTCAGACCCTGGTGCGTCAAACTCAGCCGTCTGAAAGAACAAGGGCATCAATTCGTCCTCACACCATGCAAACAGTTTTCAAGATTGCATCTTGTTGATCATGATGAAATTACAAGACTGGAATCTGAAGCTTTGTGCTGGTAATTTATGGCCACAGGTCACTCTGAATTGAATGTTTTCAGGGAGCCGACAGCCTGCTTGTCATTTACAGGCATCTCATTTTTGTCACGTAAAACATGCTTTTCATCATTGCTAAAAGCCACTAATGTTTTTATCCTTTCTCTCCATGCTTCTCTATCCATTCTTCTAGAATAAAGCAGATACATTTTTCATTGAGCCAAAGAGTATAACATTAGCATAAGATGAATGATTAAAAAATGTTAGCCACTACATTTAGATTATTCTTACCCTCTCTCAGACCTAATTTCTTTTCTTCTTTTACCTTTCTCTCTCTATTTGCCTCTCTCTCTCTCTCTCTCTCTCTCTCTCTCTCTCTCTCTCTCTCTC
>NW_021620932.1:6277276-6393297 GCF_004785775.1 Grammomys surdaster
CTCTCTCTCTCTCTCTCTCTCTCTCTCTCTCTCTCTCTCTCTCTCTCTGTGAGTGTGTGTGTGTGTGTCTCTCTCTCTCTGTGAGTGTGTGTGTGTGTGTGTGTGATTGTCCACATTTGTAGGAATTACAAAGTAGACTTATAGTGTAATCAAAGACTTTAGTTGGTTTTTTCTAGTAAGAAAACTCATACTTTTGTTATTTTTCTTCTTTCTATCACAAATAATTGCCTAACTTTGTCTTAATAAAAAGACCAACATATGCAGTCAAATATATGCAATCCTTGAAACTGTCACTATGTATTTCTTAAGTTTATTTTTTTCAAGTCATAACGCACATTTGATTTTAAGACCATTTTTGTGCAAAGTCTGGATAGTTCCTTAGGAATGTTATTAAGAATATATTCGCAGTGCTATGAAATTTTCTCTTTTTCTTGGAGAAATCCTATCAACTTACATTTACAGCTAAAAAGGAAGAAGAATTGATAGCTCCTATTTATATCTGTTTATTAGTTTCAGGCAGTATTTGGATAAATTTAGCTCTCCAAACATACAGTGCTTGGGGAATCCATATAAAACCAGATGTATCCTATCACTGAGATGCTTTAATATGACCCAATCTTTTTACTTTTCACCATTTAGGAGCAACAAAGGTAGAGAAAAGATATATTATAAACAGAATCAGTTGAGATATGAATCATACTGACAAATAATTTAAACCTGCAGTTAATTTTTATTAAAAATGTAATTTAGGTTGTATAATGAATTTTCAAAAAAATATTATCAGAACCAACACAGTCAGTTGTGCAAGGTATTTCCTACAAAAACTTAACAAACTGAGTTCAATCCCCATAACCCATAAGGTGGGTCTCTTAAAAGTTGTCCTTTGTCTGCCACATATGTATTGATATAAGCACATACAATGGACACACATGGACACACATGCACAGTTACCCCCACACACACACACATAAATGCTTAAAACAGTATTCTGCTAGATGTAGAAGCATCAAATTTTAAAGCAAATTATATGAACCATGGTTTTCCATTAAATAGAGCCTCTTAAAGAATCATTGAGACACTTGACCTAACACCATACCTGCTTTATTTTATACTGCATTACTTGGATTACTGAAAATTGTTAAATTCTGCACAAAGAATAATTCACTATTTATTGTAAGATGGCCTAGAACTCATGTAACAAAGGCTGGTTGAACTTGCCATCCTGCTGCCTTAGCCTCTGAACTACTGCAACCACAAGTTTGTGCTACTAAAGGTCCATTTCTGAGTCTATCACCTAAACATGAAGGATATAAGGAATAATGGTTTAGTGCCTTCTTTTTCCTTGATTAGGGTAGCAGTATATGATCATTAGAAATCTAATATTTCTCAACCAGTGACATGCATTCAATACCGGTCCTGACTCACTGTAATGATTTAAAATGTGAAACAGCAAACACTTTTTACATAAGTGAATTTGAAGCAGAAATATACCCAAGGTTGCACCTACCTTAGTCATATGAACTATAAACAAAAATCCTTATATTTTGTTACTTTTTTTTTTTTTAGGATTTGTTGCAGCAGCATATTTCAGAGAGAATTTGAACAGGATGAAAATGTCCGCACATCCACAACACCTACCTAGTTTTAGGGGAATCACTAATATTTCATTATCCAAGGAACCTTCAGAAATTTGTGTGGGGAGTAGACTTCCGGTTTGGGACCGAGCCTAGAGCAGGTCGCAGGCAGCAGCTCCGTACCCAACCGCAGAAAACCAAGAAAAACAGGGACTCCCAGGAGCTTGAACTCACACAGCATCCCAGGTAAGGAAAAAGCAGCACTCACCCCAAACAGGGAGAAACAGGGACCCACTGGGACCCAGGAATTCGCTCCTGGCCTGGAGCGGGCTCCATCCTGTTGGGGCCCGAGCACTCGCGGATCCCGGAGGCAGCTCTGCACCCAATCTCGCAGACTCCAGAGGAAGCGGGGCTCGCAGGACCTCTGTGCCAAGCAGGGTCTTGGGCTAGGAGGTGGCAGTGCTTGCCCCCGAACAGGGAGTGGCTAGGACCCACTGGGACCCAGGAGTTCACTCCAGGGCCCGGAGCGTGGGTTCCTTCCGGTCTGTGCCAGAGCAGATCCCGGGAGTCAGCTCTGCACCCAATCTCACAGAACCTAGAGGGAGCGGGGGCTCTCCGTGGCTCAAGCTAACTCAAGCAGTTTCTTAGGCTAGGAGGTGGCAGTCCTCGCCCCCAATCAGGGAGCAACTGGGACCCACTGGGAGCCACTGGGACTCATTGGGATCCAGGAATCCGCTCCTGACCCGGAGCCCCTTCCGGTTTCCACCTGAGCACCGAGCACATCTTGGGCCTCATCTCTAACTCAAGCAGCAAAACCCATCCCAAACAGTTCTGACACAACCTAGATAATAGGAAAGACAGGCCCCAGTCAGAGACAGCTCTGATAGCACAAAGGTGATCCAGATGGCGAAAGGCAAGCGCAAGAACACAAGCACCAGCAACCCAAGGTACTTGCCATCATCAGAACCTAGTTCTCCCACATTAGAAAGTCCTGAACTCCCCATATCACCAGGAAAACAAGAACCAGATCTAAAATCATTTCTAATGATGATGCTAGAGGACTACAAGAAGGAAGTAAATAACACTATCAAAAAACTTGAGGAGAACACAGGAAAACAGGATGAAGTCCTTAAAGAAACACAAAAATCCTTTAAAGAATTACAAGAAAACACAAACAAACAGATGAAGGAATTGAACAAATCCATCCAGGACATAAAAATGGAAGTGGAAACAATAAAGAAAGCACAAAGGGAGACTATCCTGGAGATAGAAAACCTAAGAAAGAAATCAGGAGTCATAGACACAAGCATCACCAACAGAATACAAGAGATAGAAGAAAGAATCTCAGGTGCAGAAGATACCTTAGAAAATATTGACACAACTATCAAAGAAAATGCAAAATGCAAAAAGTTGCTATCTCAAAATATCCAGGAAATCCAGGACGCAATGAGAAGACCAAACCTAAGGATAATAGGTATAGATGAGAGTGAAGATTCCCAACTTAAAGGGCCAGTAAATATCTTCAACAAAATTATTGAGGAAAACTTCCCTAACCTAAGGAATGAGATGCCCATAATCACACAAGAAGCCTACAGAACGCCAAACAGACTAGATCAAAAAAGAAATACCTCCCGTCACATAATAATCAAGACTCAAAATGTACAAAACAAAGACAGAATTTTAAAAGCAGTAAGGGAAAAAGGCCAAATAACATATAAAGGCAAACCTATCAGAATTACACCTGACTTCTCACCAGATACTATAAAAGCCAGAAGATCCTGGACAAATATCATACAAACCCTAAGAGAACATAAATGCCAGCCCAAGCTACTTTACCCAGCAAAACTCTCAATTACCATAGACGGAGAAACTAAGATATTCCATGACAAAACTGAATTTACACAGTATCTTCCCACAAATCCAGCTTTACAAAGGATAATAGCAGGAAAGCTCCAATACAAGGAGGGCAATCATACCCCAGAAAGAGCAAGAAAATAATCCTTTTCCATCAAACCCAAAAGAAGATAACCACACAAACGATGTCTCCACTATTAGCAAAAATAACAGGAAGCAAGAACACCCTCTCCTTAATATCTCTTAACATCAATGGACTCAATTCCCCAATAAAAAGGCATAGGCTAACAGACTGGATATGAAAACAGGACCCAGCTTTTTGCTGCTTACAGGAAACCCACCTCAGTGACAAAGACAGACACTACCTTAGAGTAAAAGGTTGGAAAACAATTTTTCAAGCAAATGGCACTAAGAAACAAGCGGGAGTAGCCATTCTAATATCGAATAAATTCAACTTTCAACTTAAAACTATCAAAAAGGATAAGGAAGGGCATTTCATACTTGTCAAAGGAAAAGTCAACCAACATGAACTCTCAATTCTGAATATCTATGCACCAAATACAAGAGCATCGAATTTCATAAAAGAAACCTTACTAAAGCTCAAAACACACATTGCACCTCACATAATAATAGTGGGAGACTTCAACACCCCACTCTCAGCAATGGATAAATCATGGAAACAGAAACTAAATAGAGATACAGTAAAACTAACAGAAGTTATGAACCAAATGGACTTAACAGATATCTATAGAACATTTCACCCTAAAGCAAAAGAATATACCTTTTTCTCAGCACCTCATGGTACCTTCTCCAAAATAGATCATATAATTGGGCACAAGACAGGCCTCAACAGATATAAGAAAATTGAAATAATTCCCTGCATCCTATCAGATCACCATGGTCTAAGGCTGGTCTTCAAAAATGACAAAGAGAATGGAAAGCCCACATTTACATGGAAACTGAACAACACCCTACTCCTTGATAATCAGGTAAGGGAAGAAATAAAGAAAGAAATTAAAAACTTTTTAGAATTTAATGAAAATGATGACACATCATACCAAAATTTATGGGATACAATGAAAGCAGTGCTAAGAGGAAAATTCATAGCTCTAAGTGCCTACAAAAAGAAACTGGAGGGAGCATACACTAACAGCTTGACAGAGCACCTGAAAGACCTAGAACAAAAAGAAGCTAATACACCCTAGAGGAGTAGAAGGCAGGAAATAATTAAACTCAGGGCTGAAATCAACCAAATTGAAACAAAAAGAACTATCCAAAGAATCAATAAAACCAGGAGCTGGTTCTTTGAGAAAATCAACAAGATAGATAAACCCTTAGCTAGACTAATCAGAGGGCAGAGAGACAGTATCCAAATTAATAAAATCAGAACTCAAAAGGGGGACATAACAACAGAAACTGAGGAAATTAAAAAACTCATCAGATCCTACTACAAAAGCCTAAATTCAACAAAATTGGAAAATTTGGATGAAATGGACAATTTCCTAGACAAATACCAGTTGCCAATGTTAAATCAGGACCAGATAAACCATCTAAACAGTCCCATAACCCCAAAAGAAATAGAAGCAGTCATTAAAAGTCTCCCTACAAAGAAAAGCCCGGGACCAGACGGTTTTAGTGCAGAATTCTATCAGACCTTCAAGGAAGACCTAATCCCAATTCTTTTCAAACTATTCCACAAAATAGAAACAGAAGGTACACTACCCAACTCATTCTTTGAAGCCACAATTACACTCATACCTAAGCCACACAAAGACCCAACAAAGAAAGAGAACTTCAGGCCAATCTCCCTTATGAACATTGATGCAAAATTACTCAATAAAATTCTAGCGAACCGAATTCAAGAACACATCAAAACAATTATCCATCACGATCAAGTTGGCTTCATCCCAGGAATGCAGGGTTGGTTCAATATTCGGAAATCCATCAATGTAATCCATTATATAAACAAACTCAAAGAAAAAAACCACATGATCATCTCACTAGATGCTGAGAAAGCATTTGACAAAATTCAACACCCCTTCATGATAAAAGTCTTGGAAAGGTCAGGAATTCAAGGTCCATACCTAAACATAGTAAAAGCAATTTACAGCAAACCAGTAGCCAGCATTAAACTAAATGGAGAGAAACTTGAAGCAATCCCACTAAAATCAGGGACTAGGCAAGGCTGCCCACTCTCCCCCTACTTATTTAATATAGTATTGGAAGTCCTAGCCAGAGCAATTAGGCAACACAAGGAGGTCAAAGGGATACAAATTGGAAAGGAAGAAGTCAAAATCTCACTATTTGCAGATGATATGATAGTATACTTAAGTGACCCCAAAACTTCCACCAGAGAACTCCTAAACCTGATAAACAACTTTAGCAAAGTGGCTGGATATAAAATTAACTCAAGCAAATCAGTAGCCTTCCTCTACTCAAAAGATAAACTGGCTGAGAAAGAAATTATGGAAATGACACCCTTCAAAATAGTCACAGATAATATAAAATACCTTGGTGTGAACCTAACCAAGCAAGTAAAAGACCTGTATGACAAGAACTTCATTCCCCTGAAGAAAGAAATCGAAGCCGATCTCAGAAGATGGAAAGATCTCCCATGCTCATGGATTGGAAGGATTAATATAGTAAAAATGGCTATTTTGCCAAAAGCCATCTACAGATTTAATGCAATCCCCATCAAAATTCCCACTCAATTCTTCTCAGAGATAGAAAGAGCAATCTTAAAATTTATTTGGAATAACAAAAAACCCAGGATTGCGAAAACTACTCTCAGCAATAAAAGAACTTCTGGAGGAACCACCATCCCCGACTTCAAGGTGTACTACAAAGCAATAGTGATAAAAACTGCATGGTATTGGAACAGAGACAGGCAGGAGGATCAGTGGAATAGAATAGAAGACCCAGAAATGAACCCCCATACCTATGGTAACTTAATCTTTGACAAAGGGGCTAAAACCATCGAATGGAAAAAAGATAGCATTTTCAACAAATGGTGCTGGTCCAACTGGAGGTCAGCATGTAGAAAAATGAAAATTGATCCATACTTATCTCCTTGTACAAAGCTCAATTCCAAGTGGATTAAGGACCTCCACCTAAAACCAGCCACACTGAAACTAATAGAAGAGAAACTGGGAAAAAGCCTGGAACACATAGGCACAGGGAAAAAGTTCCTGAACAGAACGCCAATGGCCTGTGCTCTAAGACCAAAAATTGACAAATGGGACCTCATAAAGCTGCAAAGCTTCTGTAAAGCAAAGGACACAGTCAATAGGACAGAGCGGCAACCAACAGATTGGGAAAAGATATTCACCAACCCTATATCTGATAAAGGGCTAATATTCAAGGTATACAAAGAACTGAAGAAATTAGACTCTAGACAATCAAAGACCCCTATTAAAAAAATGGAGCACAGACCTGAACAAAGAATTCTCAACTGAGGAAGCTCGAATGGTTGAGAAGCACCTAAAGAAGTGTTCAGCATCCCTAGTCATCAGGGAAATGCAAATGAAAACAACACTGAGATTCCACCTCACACCAGTCAGAATGGCTAAGATCAAAAACACAGGTGACAGTACATGTTGGCGAGGATGTGGAGAAAGAGGAACACTCCTCCACTGTTGGTGGGATTGTAAACTGGTACAACCACTATGGAAGGCAGTCTGGCGGTATCTCAGAAAATTGACCATAGCGTTACCTAGGGACCCAGCTATACCACTCCTGGGCATATACCCAAAAGAAGTTTCAACATACAACAGGGACACATGCTCCACCATGTTCATAGCAGCCTTATTTATAATAGCCAGAAGTTGGAAAGAACCCAGATGCCCTTCAACAGAAGAATGGATGCAGAAAATGTGGTACATTTATACAATGGAGTACTACTCAGCTATTAAAAACAATCAGTTCACAAAATTCCTAGGCAAATGGATGGAGCTGGAAAATATCATCTTGAGTGAGATGACCCAATCTCAAAGGAACATACATGGTATGCACTCACTGATAAGTGGATATTAGCCCAAAAGCTCACAATTTCTAAGAATCTTCATATAGACCACATAAAACTCATATAGAAGAAGGAAGACCAAAGTATGAATGCGTTGGTCCTTTTTAGAAGGAGCATCAAAAGTTTCAACCAGAACTCCCAAAGTCTAAACCACCAACCAGAGAGCACAAAGGGAGGGACTCACGCACCTGTATAGGGAATTGAGGGTGACCTTGTTAGACTCCAGTGAAAGTGGAGGGCCAAGGTCCCCAAAAGTTTGGATCCCCTACTGTGTTGGAATTCGAGAGCAGGGAGATGGGACTGGGAGGATGTTTGGAGCACACCATCACAAAAATTAGGAGGAAGGGGTAGGGGATAAGGGATTTGGGGGGAGAATGAGAAAGGAGACAACATTGAAAGGTAAATACGTATAATACCCAATAAAAACCCCACACAGATAAAGGATTTAAAAAAAAGGGAGTCTATTTATTTTAAATTAATTTCAAAAGTTTCTAGGAGATGCAAATTGGCTAAGATACTATTTTAAGCTCTCCACAAAAGAATTTAAATCTCTGTTCAATATTCTCAAGAGAGAGGTAAACCCTAACTTCCTCAACAGTTAATTGACAAAAGAGAGGTAATCTCACAAAAGGTGGAAAAAGCTATTTCTAATCTATATATCATATAGCCTGATTAATTGTCAGTGGAGCTATAAAAGTCCTTTGACAAAAGATTATTAACATAGATCTATATATCCTTAAATAAGCCCTTCATGACTCTCTGAGTGTGGAAGGAGCAACTGTTGGCGCTTCTGCCCTGATTTTACAAGAACTCTGAAAAATTGGCTTTAAAAACAAAAGAGGGGGAACGGTACCCCCTCAGAAGGAGTCCCCCTGAAATACTCTCCATCATGCCTTGTTAACTTTTCTCTCTCTAAAGCTGAAAGCTCATGGCAAATCTCTTGCTGACCATGTTCGTGACCTCGGGCACCACCAAGACCAACAAAACTTTGCCACAGATATGGGGAAGGACCCTCATACCCATAAAGGGAATGCCCCAGTCCCAGTTCCCTTATGAAGCCGAGGACTGATATGCCTGCCCAATACCACAGAAGGCACAGCTAACCAGCTACCACAAATATTAATGAAAAAAATAGATACCCTCACAAAGCCAGGCCCAATCATAAATACGATGAATAACAATTTACATCCAGGGAAGAGAAATCTCCCTGAGAATCCCCTTCTTTTTTCTTTCCAGGTAAAATTGAATCACCCGTGATGCCTGCTATTAGAAGTTCTAACCCAGATGGACCAGAAGCCAGGAGCCTCACCCTTACCCTCACCCCCTACCTTTTCCCACCTGCACAAGGTCCCCTGAAGCTGGGCAACTGCAAGATCCTGCTTGGCAACTGCAGATAGACTCAAAGCATTGTACCATATCATCTGAAGAATAGCAGGGAGACCATAACTCAAGCAGTGTACCATATCTTCTGAAGAATAGCAGGTTGCAGTCCTCCTCGCCCCCACGAATAACCAGGACCCGCCGGTCGGGTCAAGTGGCACCCAGACATGGGGCTCGAGGCACGGACCCATCCGGACGGACCCTCATTGAGAGGATGTGCGCACGACATCAAGATTAAGCAAGACAGAGATCATCGCCCGTGACCTGTCGTCCACGGAACCAGGTTGATGCTGCCATCAAGAAGGCAGTTGAAGTTCATTACCATCAGCTGAAAATTGCAGAGGATCCAGAAGTGACTCCGCAGGAGACTGACACAGCTGTCAACTCCCCTGCCTCCCCCTACGGTCGACCCCTAGACTTCCACGCCCTCCAGAAGGGTTCCTGGTATGCCTGGCTTTGCCTTCATTTCTCTCGCTAGAGAGCTTGGCCTCTTGATCACCACAACAAAAATTGGCTTTTTCCTAAACCAAGGCCACCCTTGATATGGCCGCTAACATTGGGGAGCCTTCCTTTATGACAATATTACACCCCAAACTGACAATTGGTTGGTAACTTGAACATTTACAAGAGACTAGGATGGCTGTGAGTTAGCCCAATGATGGGATTATTGTAGGTCCACTTCCCAGGGGCCCACCCAATGCAGCCGAAAAGGAGTGCGTGGTGCTGGGAGTGGGTGCAGCCTACATGGCCTAAGACAGGGCTCTCACCCTCCTTTCACCCACATCAGAGTCCCTTGACGTTGCCCATCGTCGACAGCCTAAAGCCTTCGACCATCGATGTGACTTGTCTCACATCAGTGTTTTGGGGTTGTGAACTTGTCTAAGACCCCCCCATAATTAGACATCCAAATTCAAAACTCACATAGTTGGGATTGAACATAAGACGCCTTCTCTAACTAAACAGAGAAGGGGGAGATGCCAGAAGCCAGGACCCTCGCCCTTACCCTTACCCCCTACCTTTCCCCACCTGCACAATGTCCTCTGAAGCTTGGCAGCTGCAAGATCCTGCTTAGCAACTGCAGATAGACTCAAAGCAGAGTACCATGTCTTCTTAAGAATAGCAGGGAGACCATAACTCAAGCAGTGTACCATATCTTCTGAAGAACTGCAGGTAGATCATAATTCAAGGCAGTGTACCATATAGACCATGACATGTTTCAAGGCACAGGCCAAGAAGATTTTGTACTTTTCCACCACCTGGACCCTCTTACCCCCTCCCCTTGTAAAACATGCTATAAAAAAGCATTTCATGCTCAAAAAAAAAAAAGAAATTAAAAAAAATGAATACAAAAAAAAAAAACTTAGTATTGTGAACCTGATACAAATATTAAGAAACTTTGTTCCTTAATTCAGTTAAAAGAAACTTTTTTAAAGTTTAGAGAAATTCGGGCATGTGAATCTATGTTTTCACATAAATTGTATTATACTTAAAGACAGATTCGGTATAATACAGTACAACTCAGAATCAAAATTCAATACAATAAAGATGTTCTAAAAGTGCAAATATTATTGTGAAGATACAGTGCAAAAATACACATGGTCTCATGAATAAAATTTTAATATTGTTGCATGCCAAAAAAAAAAAAAAAGAAAAAGAAATTTGTGTGGGTATGTGTTGTTGTGGCAAACATGTGCACTTAGCAATAGATGACAATGAAATGATGTTGGAGACAATCCTTGTATACTTTCATACATATGCAGAATTTCCAGTCTTCACCTGCCTGCAAGAAGCAAGTTCCTACTCTGCCACGATAGTGGTCTGTGGGAAGGATGAACAATCCTGAGCCAATATAGATGTTATTATTTTATTAAATGTATAAAATGAACATTTAAATGTTTCCTCTTGTACACTAGATCACCAAAGTGGAAGCAGAAACCAGATGAATTGGACATAGACAGATCATGTCACAGCTGAAAAGCATGAGCTCTGAAGCCTCCCTTTAAAACATGACAGCTCAAAGATTTTACCATGTTTGTTCTTGAATGGTGGCAGTATAGTATCTCATCAAAACAGTCAAGAGACAAACTCACCCTTATTCAAGATAATGACATTGTTACCGTCTCCTGTGTCTGAATGCTATAAAAATGCCCTGTAATTTTGTAAACCACAACAAGCTTACACAAGTGCTTAAATAAAACACCATAGAAAAATGTTGTCTAGACAGGGGGACTGGAGCCATTACAAGGTCCCCTTCAATTACTGGAGGTCAGGCCTCTATCCCTGCCTTCGCAAGTTTAGAATTGCCACAGACCTTCTATACTTAGAGAAGGGAGGAGATGTCAGGGGCAGCCCTGCTTACACACTGAAGGCCTATAATCAGCCATAAGCCTAAAATCAGCAATAGGCCTGTCATACATGTATACTAACACCAAGTCTTGGGTCTCAGTGGAAAAACATTGAAACAAATGGCTATAAGCTAATGTAAACAGGCAGTTTTGTGGAAATTTACAAGCCTGAGTAGTCATAGACCTTGTAAGTAGGTAGCCTTGGCAGACAATACCAACTTAGATAAGGACAAGCGAGTCACAGGCAGAGTCATAGTGACTTGTTCCCTGAACCTTCACCCCGCCTATACCCGGTTCTGATGATATCTGTATTGCCCCTGAACACCACACTCCAGTGTCATTCCCTTCCCCACATCCTGCCTTTCTGTGTTTATAACCCCTGTGTGAATGAATTACGATTTGAGAAAAAATAAATTATTTTAAAAAAAGAAAATGTTGTCTAGCATTAATACATCATTATTCTATATTGTAATTATGATATTTCAATAACAGTATAAACCTCTACCAGACATCTAAGTTACCAATATAAAAAGAAGTGAAACAACACAACTATATGAGTCAAATAGAGCCTGAAATCTATCTTGGGAACTTACATAATTTTGTGGAATTTATATATAGTTATTTTTCTAATGACACCCTTGATACACTGACACGATTAGTATTACTGTTAAATTACCTAATTGAAATATTCATTGATTTTGTATGAAATCCAACCAGATATAATTAATTTTTTCCCTTTTTTTATAATTACTTGTTTTCTCATTCTGCTTCTCTGAGTGATTGTAATAAATTTCCTATCACTTTCAGACCCATAAAATGTCTGCTTCGTTCTCCTGCATCTGAGGTGTACAAGATTCTGTGTGAACTTTAAATTATTTTTTCATCATCATATTCTTTAGGACAGTACCAGTGTTTACAAAAGGGAGGTCAATGTATTTAATGTCAAACAAGGACTATTCTGGAATCTACATGCATAAAGAATATGGATGTGCAAAATCTTTCAGAGATTTTTTTTCTGAAAATGCTTTCATCTAATATCTACAGTCTATTTTACCAGTTTATCTTGAAAATAGGTGTTAGCATAATAACAAAAATGGATAAATAAAAGGTAGTAAAATTATTTCAATCTAAACTACAACAAACAAGTAAAGTATGAAATCTCAGTGATGCTTTCGAGTATCACTAGAAACACTACAATTTGAATTAAAATTAAATTACGATTAATTTAATGAAGCAATTGTAGATTAAAAATGCTAAATTTCAATAAGAGAATGATTCGTATTTTACACCTCATAAATCTGAAATATTTCTGTTTCAGAGAATGGAACCACTAAACCAAACTATCTCAATAGCTTCTTTTTCTTCTTTCTCAAAATATAAAACTTGACCATGTATATACAATTCCACAAACTTTCTAAGCATGAACAAGTTGAGTGTTTGGGAAATCTAGTGGAATAGATCTAATTCATTCATCATTTCCATGTAGACTACATTCTTTCTCCTAGGTTTTTAGAGTTACATATTACATCACTGTATTCATCTATCTAATATTAAAATTTTATATTTAGAACACACTTTCTTTGATATTGTTTCTCATGATCACAGAACAATCCTAGAAACAATTGATCTGAGAATTTGGAGAATCATTTTCCATTTTGAGTGTATAAAATACTTCCTTTAATACTGGAAGGTATTTTGCTCTTTGTTTCTTCAATGTTTAAACTAGAAACAAGAATGAATAGAGACTCTAGTTTCATAAGGCATTTACTAAAGACTATTTCTTTTACTCTTCTTCCTTATCTGTTTATAAAACATTTGGCTTTGATCAAATTAAGCTTTCAAGTAAATTTTCTATAGTGTTGATACTATTGTATAATACATCTGTTTTATAGACTAATCAATTATTAATGACTGAATTTTAAAATGAGACTCTTGCAAAATCCCATTAATATTGCATGAAACGTTGCTGAATTCTGTGGTGTCTAATACATGTATTCATTTTGGTGGGATCCACCAATGTTTTTTCTAATGAAAACTTTTGCTAATGTTGAGTGGTATGTTAATATTGTATGAGATGAATTTAGAAAATTTGGGACACAATTCTCCCTGTTATTGGCACATTTTAAATTTTTGGAATTCAATAAACCATTACCAAAGTTTCTCATAATTGCAATGAATATACATTATGACTACAAAATTGATATTTTCAATATCATCATGAATAATATAAAACATGTAGCATCTTCATTCTGATTTACACTCTTAATTCCAGATTTTGGAATGAGTAACTGGGCTGGTTTCTATAATAACAATTCATTGCTTTATAATTATTTTACTCTTTGGATTTATTTCTATACCCTAAATTTTAAGTCAGAATTATGCATTATGTACAATTATAGGATAATACTACAATATTCTTAAAAATATATTTTTAGAAAATAACAATAAACATATTATTTATATGGGATAATAAGATTTATATCATTTTTAGTTTAGGAATATATATGTTATTAACAATTCTTTATACAATAGAGGTCAATTTACTATGATGTCTTCCTTTTAATATTGTAAAAACAGAGGAGGCAGTTTAAATAAAGAAATAAATTGTTGAAGTTTTCATCATTCTTATTTAGTATTTTCTGCAGTGCTTTGGGCAGTATATGTATGCAAATTTACAAATTTATAAATAACTGTACAATTTATATTTGTGGGAATGTATGTAATAATACATGTTTATGTGCAAAATTATATACTTTCATAGAAGTTTATAAAAATATTTAGATACACTAATGACATATAAGAAACACTGATGATACATACACAACTGATGATATAAAATTTGTCCTATGACTAACATGACTGAAAGTAGAGGTTCCTGATGTCAATTACTATAATGCAGCAGCAGGAAACTGAGCTTCAAATTGATGCCTGACAACGTGCCTGAACACTCAGCTCGGTACAGTCTGCCATCATTTTAACAATACCTTAGCATTTTCCATGCTTTATTTCTTCAAGATACTTTTGATTCCACAAAAGTTATAAATTTTATCCTATGATTTTTACTTCACATTCTTTTTTAATTTTTATTTTTTTATTGAATATTTTATGTACGTTTTAGATGTTATCCCCTTACCCCATTTCTCACCCTCCCCCTGTGCCCAGGAACCTCCCTATCCCATTCCTCCTCCTCCTGCTGCTATGAGGATGTGCTCCCATCTACCCCCCTCACACCCACCTCCCCACCCTCGAATTCCCCCACACTCGGCGTCCAGCCTTCATGGGACCAAGAATCTCCTCTCCTAGCTATGCCCTACAAGGCCATCCTCCCTTACATGTACAGCTGGAGCCATAGGTCCCTCCCTATGTGCTCCCAGGCTGGTGGTTTAAACCCTAGGAGCTCTGGTTGGTTGGTATTGTTGCTTTCCTCATAGGGCCGCAAACTCTTTCAGTTCCTACAGTCTTCACTCTAACTCTTCCATTGGGAACCCCATGATCAGTTCAATGGCTAGCTGTGAGCATCTGCCTCTGAGTATGTCAGACTCTTGCAGACCTCTAAGGAGACATCTATATCAGGCTCCTGTCAGCATGCACTTCCTGACTTCCACATCAGCATCTCCCTTTGGTGACTGCACATGGGATGGATACCCAGGTGGAATTGTCTCCAGACAGCCCCTCCTTCAGTTTCTGTCCCACACTTTGTCTCCATATTTACTCCCTTGGGTATTGTGTCACTCCTTCTAAGAAGGACCAAAGCACCCACACTTCGTCTTCCTTCTTCATGAGCTTCACATTCTTAAATTTATAACCTTCAATTATCTATCACCAGGCTATATATATTTTTTCCCACTTGACAACTTTCAAAATCAGTACCTATTAAATTATATATCTCTTCTTGTAGACTTTATGTCCCTTAAAGTCTTGGGTTCAATTTATCTTTATTTTCCCAAATTAGAAAGCTTATAACATTGAACACATCAACTTGTATTTATTGGAAAATAGAACTGAGTAAAATATGAACACCAGCATATAAGGAATAAGAGACTAATCAAAGATACATATTGTCTATATGAATGCAATTTTATTCATTCAGATGAATATAGTCATCTTTTTCATACCTAAAAGAAATTTACTCACATCATATTTTTCTGAAATCCTTGATTTAAAAAAAAGGCAAATTTTTGTACCTGAAAAACCTCAAAAATAGACCAAAATATTTTATTCTTGGGATGCTCTGTCCTGTAGCTCTTATTAACTACAATGTGACTCACACTGATAGTGGCATGAGAAATGATACCTGTGAAATAATGAAAGGAAAAGAAGACTTTTTTCTGTTGATTTTAAAATTGCTTTAAGAATAGATTATGTAAGAACTATTAACGATAAAGGCAAAACTCACTTTGGACTTTAGTTTTAAGGAGAAAAATCCAGAGGGCCAAGAAAATAAATGGAAATAAGCAGCCTCGTGGAGTGGAAGGTGGAGAGACCCTCTGGAAAGTACCAGAGACCTGGGAGGGAAGACACTCTCTGGACTCATTAGAGGTGACTTTAGTCATAATGATCAACACTGGGGAAAGGAATGAATTCGAGAGGTTCCTAGGTAAATGGATGGAACTAGAAATTATCATCCTGAGTGAGGTAAGCCAATCACAAAAGAACACACATGGTATTCACTCACTGATTATTGGATATTAGCCCAGAACCTTGAAATGCCCAAGATGCAACCCACAAGCCACATGAAGCTCATAAAGAAGGAAGACCAAGTGGGGGTGATTCGGTCCTTCTTAGAAGGAGCAACAAAATACTCAAGGGAGCAAATATGAAGACAAAGTGAGGGACAGAAACTGAAGGAGGGGCCATCTGAAGACCATTCCACCTGAGTATCCATCCTATGTGCAGTCACCAAAGGTAGATGCTGATATGGAAGTCAGGAAGTGCATGCTGATAAGAGCCTGATATGGATGTCTCCTCAGAGGTCTTCAAGAGTCTGACATATTCAGAGGCAGATGCTCACAACTAGCCATTGAACTGATCATGGGGTTCTCAATGAAGGAGTTAGAGAGAAGACTGAAGGAGCTGAAAGGGTTTGCGGTCCTATGAGGAGAGCAACAATAGCAACCAACCAGAGCTCCCAGGGTCTAAACCACCAGCCTGGGAGCACATAGGGAGGGACCTATGGCTCCAGCTGTACATGTAAGGGAGGATGGCCTTGTAGGGCATAGCTAGGAGAGGAGATCCTTGGTCCCATGAAGGCTGCACGCTGAGTGTGGGGGAATTTGAGGGTGGGGAGGTGGGAGTGGGGGGGTAGATAGAGGTTACATCCACAGAGAAGAAGGAGGAGGGGTGAGGGGATAGGGGGTTCCTGGGTGGGTGGGAGATGGGGTAAGGGGACAACATATGAAATGTAAATAAAACATCCAATAAAAAAAATTTAAAAAAAGTCCACCTCATAAAGTCAGGGGTTCAAGCAGAGGGACAGGGTTACTAACCCACAGTCAAAATTTCTCATCCAGAATTCCTGTCTAAAAGAACACAGAGACAAAAATAGAGGAGAGACTGATGGAAAGGAGGTCCAATGACAGGCCTATCTTGGGATCCATCTTGTGGGAGATGGGAAGGAACCAAGACCTAACACAACTGCTGATGCTATGATGTGCTTACAGACAGGAGCCTTGTATGGTTGTCCTCCGAGTCCAGCAGCTGACTGAAACAGAAACAGATAGTTACACTAAACCATTGGGCTGAAGTCAGGGACCCCTATGGTTGAATTAGAGGAAGGATTGAAGAACCTGAAAGTGATAGTGGCCACATAGGAAGACCAGAATTCTCAAATAACTCAGACCCTAGGGAAGTCTCAGAGACTGAACCACCAACCAGGAGCATACACAGGCTGGTCCAAGGCCCTGGCACATATGTAGCAGAAGTCTGCCTGGTCAGGCCTCAGTGGGAGATGATGAGCTTAGTTCTTGAGAATCTTGAGGCCTCAGGGAAGGGGGAGGCCTGGTAGGGGGGAAAGCACTCTCTTCGAGGCAAGGGGGAAGATGAGTGGGATGAGGAACTGTGGTAGGGGGTCTGAAAGGGGTCAATGACTGAAATGTAAATAAAATAAATTTTAAAAATGTGTTCAGTTGTTCTTTCACAGGTCAGAGTTTCATAAGCAATTCACCATTAAAATGGATCACATGATATGACACTTCTAATTCCTATCTCTAGTAGATGATACAACTGGAATACAAATAATAATTTATATAATATAACTATACGTGTATGTCGTATGTATAGTGTGCATACAAGTATAAATTCAATCATCAGATGATAAATCTTCTAAAAAATCCCTATGAAAAAATGAACTGAAAAAAATAAAGTATAATCTTTTAGTTTATGTTCACTAAGATCATTAAATCTAATCTATATTGCTTAATGTTGACATGTTCTCTATAATGGCATTTCAAATGATTACATGATAGTGATTCCAAATGAAGACATTCCATAGTGATGTAACCATCTTAGTTCTTGTAACCACAGAATAGTGTTGGCACAAGAAGTTTTCTAATGATGAATTTCTGCAAATATATCCCATCTTTAAGCTTGAAGGCCAATATTATACAATTAATGAGATAGGGTATTTTCCTTCATTTATTTAGTACCCACTTCTCAGGGAAAACTTACTTGCAGCTGAGTCTGCATTTCTATATGGAGGCACACACATTCAAACTTAAACTCATATACAATTTCTTTTGTTTTCAGCACCATATGGTCCCTTATTAAATCTTTTGTCATGCAGATTGAATAGACAATCACTATTGATTGGACTTATCTACCTCATTTTCAGAAGGGAAATGAGGTTTCTGATTAACTTGACTCATTCTTAAATGTATAGATTAAATGTCTCTTAATGTGTCTGCTCACATCTGGTATTCCAGATGTTTGCTCTAACAATCATGAAAATCAACACAGCATTTCCACAGACATGAAAAAAAACACTTGGGCCCCAGAGAAGCCAAATTGTATCCTTTTCTGCATACGTCTCAGAGAATTAAGTATTCTGAAGTATTCTGCTCAAATTCAATTCAACAAAAACCTAAACACTCTTAATCCAGCCAGAAGTAAATAGCATGAAATATATTTCCTTATTGAGATTTCTCTTGAGAAGTGAATGCACTAAGAACAAATGTATAAAAGAAGATTAAAGAAGCTTTTGGAAATATAGTAGCAGTTTTCTATGTTTCTGTCTCTACCCACTTTGTTTGTGACTGGGTTTGCAGTCTGGACCCAAATAATCATGATCAGAAGCTAGACAGGAATAAAGAAGTAAACTCTAAAGGGGGTGAGATTTCCCAGTTATTAAGGAGAAAGAGTGCTGCTGATCAGCAGATGTTACTGTAGAGGTGACTTATATCATATGGTGGATTCAACCCTGGTAGAATAGATCATCATCAATATTTCTGGGTGGTTGGCACATAGTTTTTTGTTTATATGTAGCCAATATATTCAGAGTAGTACTTTGTATTAAAAAGAAAGAAACTAGTATACTAAATTGCATATGTTTATATTACTTGTTAGTTAGATTTCTGAAAATCCCAAGATTATTAATCATGATACCATTAGGTATAAAAATTATATTTTATTCTTTATATTATATCATAATTATTTTATACATACTTTCTATATTCTGTATGAGGAAGAGTTCTATGTATGAGAATGTATTAAAATTTATCGAGTCGCTTATTAATTGGCTTTGACAAAATAATATGTGGAAATATTATTAGTTAAACATGTACTTATCTTAATTTGGATTGTATAGTGTTTAGCAGATAATTGGTAGACGTAATTCTTGATATCTTATATACTTTTAAGATTTATTTTTGCTTTCAATTATGTGTATTTTTTGTCTATGTGAGGGTATATAACATGTTTGAAGACGTCCACAGATCCCAGAAAAGACACTAGATTTTCTATTCTTGGACTTCCAGGTAGTTGTTTATTTTTGATGTGGATTTTGAGATTAGTAACTTCTCATAATCAGTTAACCAAGTGTCCAGTTGCTTAAATAGTTTTCCTAGGTTTGATTCATAGTGTAATATCACTTCTATTTATGCTTAATTAAAAATTTCCTTTTAACTTAATAAATATTCAAAGATAATACAACACTACAATACAAACAATGTTACTGGTAACACATTTTCAAAACAGCTGTAAAAATTTTTAAAACAAACAACTTAATGGTTCATTTGAAGTGGCCTTTTGTCTTAGGGTACATACAGGAAATAATAAGGTTCTAAGTATATACAAACAAAGTGATACATTTGCTGAAATTTCAAATATAAATGTTTAGGATTTATGAAAGTCTTCAATATTCAGTTGAGAAAACAAATAGTGACATTGACAAATTTATTTTTCTTACAGAATTTATTCATCATAAATTAGGTGATTTATAAGCCATTGGTAATTAGCAAAATATTAACTGAAAGAAGACATAGGTTTTTGTTGCCTAATTCTTTATATTGATAAACGTACATAATTTGGAAAATGACTTATAGCAAATGAATCTGTAGTTTCCATTGTTTGTATGAGTGCATTTTATTAATAAAAAGTAAAACTTTAAAGACACATACTATTTACTTGAAATATTTGTATGGTCAGTTAAACTGGATTGGCAATTCCTAGAAAAGTTTTAAATTACAACCCCAGATTATACCAAAAGAGACTTAGTATATGGATTAACAACGCTCACAGGGAAAAGAATCCATGAGTTTAGAGAGCTTGACTAATGGGCTGGAGGCCTGAATAAAAGAAGATGATGATTGAGGATGTTCCAGGATGTGTTCCTACTCAGGTCTTCAAAGGCAGATACGGCCATTGCCTCTGTCTTTGAATATGACCTTATTCAATGATTTCTGTTTCTGATGGGACTGCTTCATCAGTGCTTCTTGTTTTGAAAGTATTACCTCTTTAGACTGTGCAGTAGTAGGTTTCTCTGGATCTTTAGCCTAATGACAGCCATTGCAGGAACGTTCAGACTTCAACGATGTAAGCAAGTTTAATAAATCTCCTCTTATGATTATGTATACTCTACTCATGATCTTAGAGAATCTGCTAAGACCAATTTGCCTAGACTTGCCAAAATTTAAAAAGAATTTCTAAAAAAAGTAATTATACAGTTTGAATAAAGTTATGTCAAAAAGGGTAATAATGTTCCCTTCAAAAGCCATAGAATGCCAAATAAAATCCCATAATGGCGTGAAAAATGAAATCTCTCTTCTAGATTTTAGTAAGTCTAAGAGACTCCCTAACAATACACTTTCCACACAGAACATGGGGATAAAGGGGTGCAACTGAATAGGAAGACAGCTTTTATAACAAAGGGCTATGCAAGTCAACAAGGAATAAAAGCTATCAGTATTCCTGCCCACATATCAAGTATAGAGCCTCAGTGACCAGCCTGGGACAATATGCTCAACAGTGAGGGCACTATTAACTGGGATAGAACCAATAAATATTTAATTGGACTTCATTAAACATGATGAAATTCATGTCTAATTCTGTAAACATACTTGATTTCCGAGGAATAAAAAATACTTTCATTTTTTCTAAGGTGTTATAATTTCTGACTATATTTTAAATATTCCCACCCCCAGGTAAGTGTAGTTTCTAAATAAACTTTTTTCTTTGTGAGGGAGATGAAAGTTATTACCAAGATTCAGAATTCATCAAATTCCAGCGAATAAGTGACCAGAGCCTACCCAGTCCAAATTGATACATTGAACATGCCTAGTTCTAAGGCTTAGGAAACCCGCAGAGGAGAGAACAGAATAATTGGAAGAGTCACTGGTACAAAAAAACCTGCTGCTACATAGTGTCTTTTAGGCTTAACGTGAATCCTATACCCAAAAAATTCAATAATATGTTTGTCTTAAGTTTACATGTAAATTCAGTTGGCATGTTAAAATGAATAGAAGATATTTCCCAGGATCTCACTTCTACAAGAGGAACTAGAGAATATGAACTGCTGTGGAAATAGAAAGAATATATTATTTTTGGATGACCCAGGAAAGTTAGTTAGTCCTGAGTAGCAATTTAGGAGCCTAAAAGCATATACATATGAATAACAGTAAATGAAGTCAGTAAGTTCTCTTTCCTTCCTCTTCCCTTTTATCCTCTCCTCTCACCTTCTCTCTCTCCCTCCCTCTTTCTCTCTCTCTCTCCCTCTCTCTCTCCCTCTCTCTCTCTCTCTCTCTCTCTCTCTCTGTCTTTTCCTTTCTCTGTCTTCCTTTTCTCTGTCTTCCTTGTTCTCTCTCATAATAATAATTAAAATAAATATTAACATAAATCAGGAATTTGAGAGGGAATTGTGAGCGTATGAGGAGTTGGAAATGGGTGAATAAGTGGTAGAAATGATATAAATATAGATAAATATAGCACCCATGTATAGGAATCTAAAGAATATGTTATAAAAATAACTGAAAAATTAAAGAGAGATTAGAGAGTCTTGTTTGCCGTTGAAGCTTTACCAGTTCTCTTTATCCTGTTTGAATGAATGATACTACTAAACAGATCAGTTTTTTGTTGTTGCTGTTGTTGTTGTTTTTTTAATAAGTGCTCATTTGCAGCAGTCCTTTTCTAGTTAGGAATGAGGAAGGAATTTGTGCTCAATGATATTCATAATATATTATGTATGTTTATAAACTTTTCTTTTCTTTTTTTTTTTTTAAAGATTTATTTATTTATTATATATGAATACACTGTAGCTGTCTTCAGACACACCAGAAGAGGGCATCAGATCTCATTACAGATGGTTGTGAGCCACCATGTGGTTGCTGGGATTTGAACTCAGGACCTCTGGAAGTGCAGTCAGTGCTCTTAACCACTGAGCCATCTCTCCAGCCCTATAAACTTTTCAATAAATAAAAAAATAATATGTTAAAAGCCGCTGATTCTCCATCCCGAGACTTTGTATTGAGATCAGGTAAATCAAAGAGAGAAGAGAGGTGGTAGGTTTTGTAAGTCAGAGTCCAGATGTGTGGTAGAAATACTCATTGCGAGGTGTGGAACAGAAGCAGAGGTTGTACCTAGGTCAGTTCTGCCAACCATTGTGCCATCTCTGATGTATGGCCTGGTTCTGCTGAATAAAGTTCTCATTTTTCTGCCTATTAACTGAGCTACATTCTCTAACCTACCCAAGTTTCTTGAACACTATCTCACATCCTTCCAAAATAGGTATGTTATCTGCAAAGAAATCCACCATTTGCTTACTTGTTATGAATTGAAAAACTGATTACATGATGTAATTAACTGACTAGATATTTTTTCTAATATGTAGGATTGCCACAGTAATAAAAATGGATGGATTCGTCTCAGATTAAATAGGTAGAGCTTATGCTTTTAAATTCTTCTTTATTGTTCAAATATTTCCCTTTAGGGATCTCTATCATTTTAGTACCTTAGTATGCTAATCCTATCTTGTGAATATTTGAGATATCTTTGGTGATTGCTGACTTGAAATAGCCTTAAGTGTAGATGCTCCATCATTTGTTTTATAGCAGAGACCACTACAAGAACTTAAATTACATTACAGCAATCATTGTACAAAAAGAGTCAGTTAAATGTAACACATCAAAGTAAGAGGGCTGATATATCACTAAAGTGTACTTTACTGTTTATAGTTATTGTATTTTTAGCAAATATAATATTTCATACTCTTTATTTTATGTAATGGAATTGATGGTTCCTTCCCAGGACTGATTTATTTGGCCTAGTTTATGTAAACTGATTCATTATAAAACCTTTGGCAGAATAGTTGGTATCAAAATAATGCTGTACAAGAACACATAAACACAGTATTAAATGAAGACTGAACTGAAAGACCATAAGTTCTCAAAGATGATGTTCACAGCAAGAGAATTAAATTGCATAAAAATCAAGCCACTACAGTAAGATACACAGTGTAATAAAAGCTTGAGAGAAAAATGCATGATGAACTCAATTTCTCAGACATTGTCATGAGTGTAGATGCATATCCTGCTGTTATGTGAACAATTACCATGCCTTGAGGGAGCTGAATGAGCCTAGTACCTATTGGTAAATGGAATAAAAGCCTTGGCTCATTCTCTTATCATGAAGCTCACTTGCCATATGTCACAGACTAATACATTAAATAAGTGTAATGAAGACAATAACACATTTTGCCACTGTTTGCTTACATTGCAAAAACTATAAGGCTATTATATAAATTGCCAGTAAATTCAGTGAAAGTCTTTGTTCTTGAAAATCTCAAACATTTAGAAGAACACAAGTGATATAGAACACAAGTGAAAATAACACGGGTGATTGCATAGTTAGTAAAGAGTTCAAGGTAAATTTGATACGCAAATGCTAGTTGATATCGAGGATGGGAGATGAGAGGGAGGGATTGGGATGAGAGGAGTAAGGGGACACTACATTCAGTTTGTAAAGTAAGTAAATGACTTAATAAAGAAAAAAGAAAAAGAAGTGTAAGTTACATTAAATTTTGACTTTATATTATAATGTCCATATTCTCTTGAAAGTTATAAATTATATGCTAGTGATTTGCCTTTGATAATTATACTCTGGGTATATTTCTTGTCAAGTACATAGGAAATATAGAATTATGGTATTACATGTATTATTTGTAAATACCTTTGATGCCATGTCAACTCCTCTTGTGTTTTTCATGGATAATATACAAGATATATTTATAGTATGATGATTAACCTTGTCAGTGTGCTAATATATAGAGTCAGCATTGTAACATAACCTTTTATCTCGTTTGTAACAAATTATCCAGATTAGGTAATTTGAGGTAGGAAGACCCACAGTAAAGTGGGTGGCACCATTCATTTGACTGGAATCCTGGATTGCTTTAAACAGAGAAAGTGAACTGAGCTCACACATTCATTGCTGTTTCTCCTTGCTCTGTTTCTTGATTGTACGTGTGATGTAAGTGGCTGATTTGTCAACTTACACTCACCATGAGAGTTTACCTTCACATTTCAACCAAATGAAGCTCACCTCATCTTTGAATTGCAGTTGTCAGATACAATGTCCTCACAATGAAACAAAATAAGGCAAAAAGTAATTTCTGAGAAATAAGTCTTACCATAAACACAACAGAGCTGATTTTAGCTTTTGAATTGGTATGCAATGGAAATGTGGAAAATTTTGGGACTTTGTGTCAAAAACCTCCCATGGGATATTGTAACAGAACTTAATGGGCAATTCTTGTAGAGTCTTGGAAGATAGTAATAGGGAAGGGAACCTAGACAATTAAGGGCATGCCTATCACAGAGAGACAAGGACTAAGTAAGGCACTTGTCTAGGATTCTTTAATATGAGTTTATGAAAAGAATCTGGCTGCGTTTTGTCTATGTTCTAAAGGCTCCAGATAAATATCAATAAGCAAGAAGATTCTAACAACATGGAGGGTAGGCAGCTTTCTAGCCTCTTTGCTGCTTAAGACATATTGCAAATATAAAAGCTGTAAACATGTCTATTATCTGAGAACTCAGTGAACAAGGCAGAATAGAAGACCCCATCTAGGATTTTAAATAATTTCTACAACAACACTCGACAGTAGAAAAGTGTCCCTGAGAGAAAGACCAGCATATCATAGGCTCCAAGTTGTGAAAATGAAGAGACAATAGAAATGAAAATACAAAAATGAGAGTATAACTGAAGAATTGCCCTGATGGAAAACAACCACCTGGAGAAGTGTCTTCAAGAGTCAATCTTAAACGTACAGAAATTAATATAACTGGGGTACAAGGAAATCAGGCTTCATCTCCAACTGGCATCAGAATTTGGCAGTGATAAAACTGCAAGCATATTGTGGGAAATGTACAAGATCGAAGAGAAGCAAGCACTTTTGCTTCCATGGTTCCAGAGATACACTGAGATTATCCTATACTTAAAAGTCTGAATTACCTCAAGGAAGCCCTGAAATACCATTGCATACTGGTATGAAAGAGAAGCATAAGGTACAAATCAGACCTTTGCATGTTGGAGAAAAAAAGGCAATCTGCTCAGTAGTACTGCAAGGGTGGAGTTTTTTGTTGTACAGGTGACAGAACAGGATGAGTGGACAAGTGGAGATATTCAAGCCCTTTGGAGCCTACATGATTCCTTTACAAAGTTTAAATATTAAATATTAGGCTGTAGGACTCAGGATTGATATTTTCCTGCTATGCCACATTTCTTTCCTTGGACTAGAAATGGTTATTTAGGGTTCTTAGGTACTAAACCTCTGCAATTTGTTTTGGGTTGTATATAATCTCCCAGTTAATGGACTGCTTGGAATCTCAGAGGAGAATTAGATTTTATACATTTGAATAATTTCTGAATGGTGAAAACCATGGGGACTTTTGACAGTTGATAGAACACTCATTGTATCATGGGATGATCCCTAGATTCAGAGAACAACCAGTAGAAGAGCATAGATAAAAAGGTTTGAGGGTCAGGTGGACAAGAGGTAGGATTGTGGTCAATCTTGATTGTCAGTTTGACAACATCTTGAGTTATCATAGACAAAAGCCCCAAGGCACATTTATAATGGATTATACATAGATTAAGTTAATTGAGACAGGAGCTTTGGTGAACGAAGGGAGAAAGTGAGTTCAGCCCCGGCATTCAGTCACGGCTTTCCTGATCATGCACACAATGTGATCAGCTTCCTCTAGGCTTCTGCCACCACAACATCCTCATTACGCTTCAGCCTTAAGTTGCAATTGGCTAATAAAAAACAAAAGAAATGTAATTATTATGTCTTCATTCTTCTCACTAAATCAGCCAGTAGTCCTAACATTTGGCTTTTCACCCTGCACTATACAGTATTCAAGTAAATACAGGACACACACTTTCTTCCCAAGAAGATAAAATTAAGAGGGAAAAAAAAACAACATCCAAAAGTTAAAATATGAATCTCAAAACTTCAGATGAAATAAAACTCAATATGTGGTAACCTAAATTTACTGTAAAGCTCCCTTAAATAGCTGGGTACAAGTAGAAGATTGGAATTGATGTGATTGTCAAAGACCAGGAGAGATATAGATAGATTAAAGACAAGGTGTCAAATAATTCTATGGAAAGACAGGGTAGAATAAGAAAATCATCATGTTGACAATGAACATGTCTTATTTAAAGAACAAGGAGGGAACAGTCTGATGCAATGTCAAGAAGTAATTTGAAGTATTTTGATAGGCAGGAGTAGATAACTAATAGAAAATTATGAAAAAGTACTGACACTTTGATGTGATCTAGATAATACGGAAATACTGAATGAAACATAATTTCTTTCCAAGCAAATAGATATTAATTTAATTCTAGGCTAATGCATAGCCATTGTTCAAGATTTTATCTTGCTAAAATAATTTTCACTCCCCAATAGATTCAGAAAAGTGATGTCTCTAGAAGTTATACCATCTAGGATTGCCAGGAATTATTAATGTTATTTTTTTTTATGTTACTCTCGGTGTTTCTATTTGTGATTGATTATCAAGAAAATATGTTCTAGTTTATTCAGAGCTTATTTTGAGATGGCGAAGAAACAAAAGTAAATTGGAATTCCACCTTAACATAACTTTAAAAATAGACTAAAAAAAAAAAAAACTGTGATTTTTCCTGACAGCCAATCTTCTCTAGTAATATGTGTTAAAATTGTTGGAAAAGCATAAAAGCTGATACTTAAACTCCATGTAGTTATTTTGAATTAATAAATATGAAAAGTGTCAAACAATGAATAAAAGCTAGATTTATATATTTTTGACTGTGTCGTTAAATTTCTCTCAGAATATCAAACATATACTGTAATCATTTTATCATAAAGAAAAATAGAGATGTGCTCAAGGTTGCACAGGTTCCTGTCTATTACCTACTAGCCTCAGTTTGTTTTTTTGGGGGGGGGGTTGTAATAAGTTAGCATCCAATGGTGGGAGCATATGATGGGGAAATTACTGTCAAATAGGCCTTAAGGTTATGAATTATTTAAAATGAAGGAACTAGGAATTGAGTAAACAAAGATACAACATAAATCCTATCCTTTTGCTGGCAGGATGAGCTTCCAAGTCTGAAAATCTACATTCAGTTCTTTGGTCTTATATGATGAAAGGGAAGAACTGGCTCCTGCAAGTTGTGTGGGGCCTCTGCACTTGCCATGCCCAGGTATGTGGGTGTACACAAACATTCACATGAACACACATAGAAATAAGATAATGGCCAATGGTATTACAATAATTAATGAAAATATTTGATAGCAGATTAGATTACCACCTCAAATATCAAAAGCTGCCATGTCAGAGGATATGAGGATTCTGTGTTTGTCCTTTTATATTAGCTTTAGTTAACATTGGTGTACAACAGTATCATCTCAGATTATTTAATTATGGTCCCCACAAAATTCTATTTTGATCAAGTTTCCCCAAAGTATAAATCCTTGCCATTTGTACCAGAGAAAAGACACTGTTTGAATCCTATCTCCTTGTAATCCACTGAGCACTAGATAAGGCTGCCTGATTGAATGTGTGACATGAAGTTCAGATTAAATCACATTAAAAAAAAGGAGATTGGACGTGTACAGCTACTGACCACTGTACCATAAAAAAGGAATACAGTTGCTAGTATGTCCCAGAAAGTCATCTAGAGGAAAAGGTAATGTTCATAAGTTGATTGACTTGAATTTTGTATGATTTGTGCTTCATTAAGACTCTTCTCCATCTTAATACCTATGGATTCCTAAGGAGTTTAGTGAGAATGATATGCACACATAGTGACCGTGTTCTGTCCAACACATGGGCTGGGCAGTTTGAGAGGAAAGTAGATTGTGTACAAATTATAATCTCTCTAAGGGATACCCAAAAGAAAAAATATTCTCAATGGGAAGATATTCACAAGGCACATCTGCCTATTTACTTTGAGAACTTGGTAATTGTCCTTAAGTGCAGACATGTACTGAGGGATATAAGCATGAATGTTTGTGTATGTTTACACTTGCACACACACATAATACATTTTTAAATATAAATATGTAATATATTATATAAAAATATATTGTGCATATATAATATATACATACACATACAAATTGTATGCATATAAATAATATATTAAACAAAAATAATATTAAATGTATATATTATATATATATAATATATACTTATATTATATATATTATATATATATATATATATATATATATATTTTAAAAAGGTCAGAATTTAGAATCAAACTGAAGAATAAATGAATAAATGAATAAATGGAAAGATGGCCCAAGAATATGTGCTGTATTGCAAATGACCTGAATTTGGTCTTTAGTGTCTATATTGGTTACCTAACAACCACTTTTTACTTTATTTGAAGTGAAGCAACAAGGCTAGTTAGTCCATAAATTTACATGTACATGAGTAAAATTAAAATTAACCCTAGTAAATAATCAAATGAATACATCAGTGTACTGGAAAACATATATTTGTGTTTCATAGCAATGCTACACAGAATAATGTTTAAGATCCCTAGAATACAAATGGATGGTTTAAGTATTTAACATATACATACATATATATACATATATGTATCTATGTATGTATGTGTATATGTATGTATATATGTATATATATGTGTGTGTATATATATATTTTATGTATGTATATATATGTATATATAGTTTCTTTTATTGAAACTAAATTTACAAAACAAAGTAACATATATATAATCTCTCCTCATCAAATTCCATGCTTTCACAATGGATATAATATTTAAATACTTAGACCATACGGATAGTGGCAGAGCTGTAAATAGTTATGGGCTAAGACTTTATGGTGGTTTTCTTTTTTCAAATCCCATAAACTTGTCAGAAAAAAAGAGAACATCTTTGCACCTTTCTCTTAGCACCATTCTTCTAAAAGATCTCTTAGTGTCAGGCTAAATTTATTGGACCTTTCCTATTCTGGAAGGTTCAGTAATTCCTTCTAAGTAGAATTGGCATCTTCTTTAGATGGTAGTTTGTCCTTCTTGACAGTTTCAGTGTTTCAGTGAGTACATTCTTACACCTACGAGGATCTTTCACTGACATAGGTTCATCATACCTAAACTGATCAATTTTATGCAAAGATCTATGACAATAATTACCAATGACAGAATCCACTGAAGCTTCGATGTATTGCAGAAGAATTATAAATTTAGAATAAATAGAAAGATCACTACTAAGAAATAGATCAAAATAACTAATGGGTTAAACTCTGATTTTCTAGAGGATGCATATAAATATTACCTTATATGTAGTGTTTAATCCAAAGTATTTAGAACACTTAGATTTAAAGACCATGGTATAGGTAAAGGATTGGTCATTTTAATCATTAGCTAGACAAGTGTTTCTTGGGGAAACAATGCGATGTGAGTACAAAAGTAGACTTAATATTAATGAATTGATGAGAACTCATTCAGTGACCAATAGACAGTATCCTGTTTCCATAGTGACTAAAGTGCCCCTAGCTAAATGACACGTTTGGACTTTTGTCTCTTCTATTGAAACTAGATTTGCTTTTCAAAAACTATATTCTGTTTATAGTATTTCCTCCCTCTACTCCTCACAGGTTCTTCCCACCTCCTTTTGACATGATTGTGGCCCCTGTCTATCTCTTCTTCAAAAAACAAATAAGAATCTAAAGAATAATGATAACGTAAGATTTAAAAAATCAGAATAATACAAAACAAAATAACTGTAAATGTAACTTGTATTTACCTGATGTATTGTCTTCTCAGAGGCTTCCTGCTGAATAAACTCACTATTTCTACTTTTTTCTCAACTCACTGGCTGGTTCAAATCAACTGTTCTGATTTCTTTAAACTCACTGAAAGAAAATAGAATCACAAAATGCACAAGAAACAAATGACCCACTCATTAACATATTCTGGATTTCCATATATATATATATGAAAATTATTGTATGATAAAAATTAATTATTAAAAAGTAATAAAATGAATAAATTTGAAAAGAAAATAATGAATTTGGGTACCCTTGCATTTGGGGCAAAAATGTTCAGGAATTTACACTTCTTCCTGGTGGATTTTTCCTTTGATGAATATGAAGTGATCTTCCCCTCTTCCCCATCCTATTAAATTTTGGTTGAAAGTCTATTTTATTGGATATTATAATGGAAACCCCAGCTTGTTTCTTGGGATCATTTCCTTAGAAAACTTTTTCCAGTCTTTAACTCTGAGGTGGTGTCTGTCTTTGTCACTGGATCTTGTTTATGTATCCAGTCTGTTAGATTGTCTTTTTATTAGGAAATTTAGTTCATTGATGTTGAAAGATAATATACACATGATTGTTCATCCCTGTTACATTTTATTGTTGGAGGTGGTGTGTGTGTGTGTGTGTGTGTGTGTGTGCATGTGTGTGTGTGTATGTGTGTGCATAAGAGAGAATGAAAGAGAGAGAGAGAGAGAGAGAGAGAAAGGGAGAGAGAAAGAGAGAGAAAGGGAGAGAGAAAGGGAGAGAGAAAGGGAGAGAGAGAGAGAGAGAGAGAGAGAGAGAGAGAGAGAGAGAGAGAGAGATTCTCTTCTTTTGTTGTGAAATATTTAATTCTTCCTGTTTTCTTGGGTGTAGTTACCCTTCTTGTGCTGGAGTTTCCTTCCAGTATACTCTGTAGGGCTGGATTAGTAGAAAGATATTGTTTAAATGTCATCTTGTCGTAGACTATCTTGGTTTCTCCATCTACAGTGAATGAAATTTCTACTGGATATAATATCCTGGGCTTGTATTTGTCTTATCTTTGGATCTCAATGGCATCTGTCCAAGATCTTCTTGGTTTTATAGTCTCCATTGAGAAGTATGGTATAATTCTTATATGTTACTTCGTCTTTTTCTCTTATAGCTTTTAATATTTTTTGTTCTATGCATTTGATGTTTTGGATATTATGTAATGAGAGGATTTTCTTTTCTGGTCCAATCTATTTGGTGTTTTTTAGGCTTCTTGTACATTTATGGCCATCTCTTTCTTTAGACTAGAGAAGTTTTCTTCTATGGTTTTGTTTAAGGTCTTTTCTGACTCTATAAGCTGGGAATCTTTACCCTCTTCTCTTCCTAGTATTCTTGGGTTTGACCTTTTCATTGTGTCAATATTACTGGATATTTTGAGTTTGGAGCTTTTTACACTTTGTATTTTCTTTGACTGATGTGTCAATATCTTCTATAGTGTCTTCTATGCCTGTGATTCTCTCTTCTATCTCTTGTATTCTGTTGGTGGTGTTTTGTTCTGTAACTCCTGATCTCCTCCCTAAGTTGTACATCTTCAGGGTTTCCAGCATTTTTGTTTTCCTTATTGATTCTATTTCCACTTGGACCATTGTGTTCAATTCCTTCATCTGCTTGATTGTATTTTCCTATATTCCTTTAAAGAACTTATTTGTTTCCTCTTTAAGGACTTCTACCTGTTTGCTTGAGTTTTTCTGTATTTCTTTAAGAGAGTTATTCATATCCTCCTTAAGGCCCTCTATCATCTTCATGAGAGGGTAGTTTAGGTAAGTATCTTGCTTTTCAGGCATGTTAGGGTGTTCTCTTTGATATGTTCTAGGATACTGTTTGCAAATGTTTTACAGAGAAGTTTTACATGTTTATTCATTTTAAAAAACTGGCCTTTAATTCTCTTTTATATTGGGGACCTTTGTGTGGTGTAGGTATAAGGATAAACGTGACCTTAAAATGAACTGGGCAATACTCTTCTCTTTCTTTTTTGTGGAATAATTTGAGAAGAACTGACATTAATTCTTCTTGTAATGTCTGATAGAATTCTGCTCTAACATCATCTGTTAGATGATTATTTTGAGGAGTGGGGAGTTGGAATACTTTTAATTCCTATTTCCACTTCACCAGCATTTATGCTTTATTTTAAATTGCTTATCTGATACTGATTGTTCTATATCTACTGTGATTGAGTTTTTCTGGGTATAGTTTGTCTATGTGGGCCTCTGTGGTATCTTAGCTTCTGTAGAACATCTGTCCAGATCCTAGCTTTCGGGACCTCTATTGAGAGGTGAGGTGGCATTCTAACAGGTATGCTTTTATATGTTACTTGATCTTTCTCCCTTGATTCTTTTAATATTCTTTCATTTATCTGTATCTTTAGTGTATGGCAAGAAGAATTTCTTTTCTGGTCAGGTCTACTTGGTTTTCTGGACGCTTGTACCTGAAAGGCACCACTTCAGATTTCAGAAATTTCCTTTTATGATTTTATTGAAAGTATTTTCTGTGCCTATGAATTGAGTTTCTTCTATTTCTTCCATTCCTATTATTTTATTTGGTCTGTTGATGTGGTCTCAGATGTTTTGTTTCTGGAATTTTTAGATTTATCAATTTCTTGGACTAATGTATCCATTTCTTTTATCATATGTCTATTGCCTAAGATTGTCTCTTCTATCCCTTTCATTATGTTTGCAAAGATCGACTCTATAGTTTCTGCTTAGTTCTTAAATTTTCATTTCCAGCAATCCCCATTTTTTATTTTCTTTATTGATTCTATATTTATTTTTAGCTCTTGAATTTTTTTATTCATTTCCTTCTAGTGTGGCCTCCTGGACCTCCATCTAAAGTTTGGATGTGAGGCTCTACATCTCTTTCCATTGGTGGCTGAATGAAGAATCTCAGAGAACAGTTATGAAAGAGTCCTGTCTGCAAACGTAACAGAGTATCATTAATAATGTCAGAGACTGGTTCTTTCCGATGGATGGGTCTCAACTTGAGGCATTCATTGACTAGTCATTCTCTCAGTCTCTCCTCTATTTTTTTCCTTGCCCATCTTGTAGACAGGACATATTTTGGGTCCAAAGATTTATGGGTGGATGACTGTCTTTATCCCTCCACTAGGAGTCCCGCCCCACTGCAGGAAGTGGCCACTTGAGGAGTCATAGTCGTTATTGCTATGAGTCCATCAGAATGGCTAAGATGAAATAATCAAAAGACAGCACATGTTGGCAAGGTTGTGTAGCAAGGGGAACACTCCTCTACCGCTGATGGGGTTGCAAACTTGTACAACTATTCTGGAATTGAATTTGGAGTTTTCTCAGAAGATTGGAAATAATTCTACCTCAAGACCCAGCTATACCACTCCTGGGTTTTTATCCAAAAGATGCTCCACCATCCTACAAGGACACACTTGTTCAACTATGTTCATAGCATTTTTATTTGTAATAAAATTTACTACTTTAAAGTAAACTTTAAACAACCTAGTTGTCCTTTATCTAAAAAATTGATAAAGAAAATATGGTTCATTTACACAATGTAACACAACTCAGCCATTAAAAACAAGTACATGGTAAGTTTTGCAGAAAAATGGGTGGAATTAGAAAATATCATCCTTAGTGAGATAAACCTGATCCAAAAAACATGCATGACATGTACTCACTTATAAGTAGATATTAGCCATAAATTATAGGATAACCATCCTGTAATCACAAACCCAAAGAAGTCAAATAACAAGCAGGGACAAGGGATGATAGTAAAGGCCTATAGAAGGAGAGAATGGATAGAAGAGGGAATGGGAAGGGGCTTGGAGCAAAGGGGAGGAAATCATATGTAGGGAGAGTAAGGGAGAAAGAATGGAGATCAGTGGTGGATTAGTATAATCTCTAGGATGCCAGAAATCTGTGTTGCAGGCAAACCCCAGAGGATCTATGGGGGCAACTCTAGCTGGGATGATTTTTAATTGATGGTGCTGTTATCTGCTTGTGGTTTTTGTGGTTTTTTTTGGGGGGTGGATGTTTCTTCCTTATTTTCTGATACTCCTTCTGAATCGGAGGAGACTGTGGTTGCAGTTCCACATTTTAAGGTTAAGAATGTATCTAGGATCCTGTCTGGTGTGGACACTAGGATTTTGGGTATGATGTGTTTCTAGTTATTGAGAGCTGCTACTTGGGAATGAGCATAGACTAGAAGAGGGAGGAAAGGGATCCACAGAACAGAGACATGGGAGTGTTCTTCCAGATTTTGCTTAGTACCCTGGCACTGGGGAGAGATGAGGAGGAAAAAACATAGTAGGAGATCTGATGCAGACCTGGGGATGAGATTGGAGGATTGGAGTTGGAGAAGATGGAGAGTAAATTTTTGAAGATGTCCTAAGTGCTTCTCTCACCTTCTTCCTTCCCAGGCATGGTGCAAAGTTTCTAGGATATGCCAGCTGGAGTTGAGGACTGAGGCAGCGAAGAGTAAGGAGAAAGATCTGCCAAATCTTCCTGAGATAGAGGCATAGAGGAAGGGACGGCCACTGCATACGATCTGCTACAAAGCTCGGGATGAGATCTGCGGCTTGGATTTAAGCTTATAGATAGTGCTGGGGGCTTGAACAAAAGGGTAAGTGGGCAGGAAGTTTGGAGGAGAAAATTCACATTTGCATTTTCAAATTAATTACTGAACTCCTTTTTAGGTAAATCCTGGACGATTGCTAGTTAATGTAGAGACCATGAACTGAAATGATGTTTTCTCAAAATATAGCAACAGTCATTTCATGTAGATGATGTTTCAAAACTGTAAAAGAAAGCATAATGATATAAACTTATAAACTCTAAGGTTGGATGAAGTTGTCTTACAGTAGAGAATATATAACTAACTACAAGACTAATTAATCATATTCAAAGCTAAAAGATCAATGTAATCTGACGTAGTGTATTTTATTAGACCTATATTAGACATACACAAAAACCAAACACTGAATGCAAAATGACACCTGAATGGGAAAATCAACAACAGTGAAAATAATTTATATAAAAGGAGGTTAAAGATAGCAATGAGCATAGAAATCATAATGAAAGTAAACCATATACATGAATATTAAAATACCATTCTAACTATTTAAATATGCAAGAACTTTAAATCTACATGATGATCTAAAGCAGCAGTAAAGACCTGAGAAAATAAATCCAGCATCGTCTTATATAGTAGAAGTATAAACTGTCAGCAGCATTTTAAACGTCATTTTGGTCATCTCCAGAAAAGCTTAGGAGTTACTGCATTACTGAGGATAATATTCAAGCATAAGTAACTGTAAACCAGATTAGAGTGACATAATCAAGAGTAGATTGTATCTCAGACATTAAAATTAAAATTATCTTGGCAAGCAATGCAGTGCTGTGGTAGTGTCTAACAATGTCCTCAAGGAAGCAGACCTGGTTTGTCACTCTCCCTTCCTAATGTGTGGCATCTGTGCTTCCGTGGTCATCAGAACTCCAGACAAGATAAAGATTCGGGATGATTCAGTCAGCACCAGAGCTTTATGTTTATATTGAATTAGCCAGCACTGTCTCAGAATTGTGCCAAGCCAAGCTGGAAGAGAGAATGGGAATCAAGCTTTTACAGTCTAAAGATGAAATAGACAGTAGTAAGGTGCTCTGATTAGTGTGTAATGAGTCAAACTAACAACACTAAAGGCATATGTGCCCCAAAGTTTTGATGCTCAAAATGTTTTCTGTGTTTATGGGATATTAATAGCTAAAGTGTATTTTTTTATTTAACAGTAAGTTACAGGATTACAGAATTAGTATGAGCCTTATCACATAGGTCTGAGATACATGTGCAAATATAATTTAAGAAATACTGCAAAGAAATGTGGCATATTTACATGTTGTGGTTAAGTGTGTACATTGTATTATACAGGCAAAGGTATTAATAACCTGAACGTTATATAATAAAAATTAGCATATAGTCAGAAGTTAAATAACAAATAACAGGACTGTTGGCAGTAAGTTGGACAAAACCAGTGCATCATTTAGCCAAAGAGACAGTGTAAAATAAACCAAGGGTATAATATCATCCATGCAGATGTTTAAATGTACAGAGTGATGTTTTGTGTTACTATCTGCAGAAACACAGATACTAAAAGATGCTGTGTTAGATAATCTTGGAGGACAACTTGACATACTTGGAACTAATCACACTGTAGGAGTTATCACAATCATACTGGTCTGTAGAATGTCTATGGAGACATTTTCCTGATTGCTAATTGATGAAGGAGGCACATTCCACTGTGGGCACTACTGACCTTAGCAAGTACTGAGCTATACAAGAACTACTGAACGTGATCTTCAGTGCAAGGGAGTAATCAGAACTTAGGTCCTGGCTCCTGTCTTGAGCTCTTGTCCCAGATTCCTTCCATGAGAAACTATAACTTCCAACTTGAAATAAACATGTTGCACTAGAAGGTGGATTTGGTTAGTCAGTGTTTTAACACAACTGAAAGAAGTCTGAGACAGATATGTTATTAGTATTACTGTTGAGATCAGTTATTAGATGAAAGAGGAAGGAAAGCGTGATTGAGACACCACAGAAGGTAGTTTAAGATGTATCTATTTTTATTATTTTATAAAAATTCGGACTAAATTATGAAAATATGTTAATATATGCATGTGTAGGTACATTGGCATCTGCAAAATTATTCTCCAACTTTTAACATTAAAAACGTTTCACAAATTATTTCATGGTAAAGAAACTTGTTAATTTATGAAGAGATAGCAATGCTGTAACTCTTGCACCCTGACAATCTGTTCTTAAATGAGTTAGCAATCATCAGGTAAAATGCACACATTATTTATGAAGGTTTACTGAGTCAGTACTGTATCCATATTTGTAACTAATTTTTATGATAGTGAGTCAAGGATGTTCTGGTGAATTTGCAGCATTTTCCTGGTTATAATAGAAAACTTGAGAATATATATTTATACAAACACAGGAAGAGACAGAGACAATGACAGAGACAGAGAAACATACACAGAGAAAAAGACAGCGGGGCTTAAAATGAGTACTAGGAATCACAATTGAGGTTGAACAGAGTTCCTGTCTTTGAGGATGAGGAATTCCTTTGTTACTTTTGTGACATTTCCCCAGCTCTTGTAGTCTGTCTTTCTACCACTGGCTTTGACTCAGTAAGTGATGTTTATTGTATGTTTACTCTTTTACAAGACAATGTATCTGCCTGGTAAATTTGCATCCACACTGTTGTCATGTTTGCTGTACTTTGTTCCATTTTTAATGTGTAGCTTCCTCTGTGTTTTCAATGTTTGACATTTATGCTGCTGGAATCTGCATATTGTTTTACATTGTAGAGAATAGTTTCACAGCTTAAAATGCTCCTACCTAGGGACAGAAAAATAGTTCAATATGTAAAGTATTTGTTGAACTAGCATGTTCCTGGGACCTAAGGCCCAGGAACAACATTAAAAAGTTGTTTACAGTAGTGTGTTCTTTTAATCTTACTGCTGTGTAGGTGGAAGGAGGTAGATTTGAGAATCAGTGGACAACCATTACTGATATTGATGGATAGGTGACCCCTAGGTGCCAGTGAGAGAAGATGGGTCACAAAATGAGGAGAACATTCCTGTAGGACAACATCCGAGATCGACCACAGTCCTCACACACATGTGCACATGAACATGCTCACACATGTGACTCACTTCAGAAATAGAATGCTCTCAAATAAAAGGGACAAATGGGGTGTTAATTTAGTGTCTTTGCTTTGTGTTCCTGATTCATTTTTATTAGCTATAAGGCATGAAAACATAAAGAAAAATATTACAGGAAAAAAATTTTAAGTGACCTCATTTGTGGCCCCACAAAAGAGATCAGAATGTGACACAATTCCCTCCAGGTTTCCCTCTCCTATCTCTAAATCTTTTACTCTATCCATCATTTTGATCTTTTTTTGCTCACATTTTTTTAAAAAAAATTAAAGCCAGAGATGTGTAGCAGATATTATAACAAAGATATAAAAGCTCATTCAGATATCTGTCTAGCCTACTATGCCTTGTCTCTTCCTATCACAGATGTCAGGCTATTTGATTCTAAAACAAGCTAATTGGTGACTACTTTATCAGTTTTACCTGCACATATTAGTGCCTAGGGCTATAGCAATCATTGAGTAATTATATACAGAAGTGGCAAACTTTTAAATTAATGAATCCAAGAAGAGAAAAAAATAATAAAAGCTAAATTGTCATTAGTTGCAAATAATATATTTCTATTCTTAGTATATGCAGGAGAACCACTTAAAACCTAATAAAAAAAATAATGAGTATTCAGTGAAATAGCCAGATATGAAGAAATACACCAAATTAATAGCTTCCTAAGTTCCAGCAATAATCAGGAACACACACACTATTTAAGAAAAACTATTAAATATTCAAGAATTAACTTTGCAATTAGAGAAATGTAAAACTGAAAAAAATCACAAGAAAATAATTTTAAACTATTCCAAACACGATGCCACTGGAGTATGGGTACAGAGATAGGCCTGTGTTCCGTATTGGTACAGGCCTAGTACTGGGAGGCAAAATGATCTTTAAACATAGACATCCTGGCAGGCTATTGGGATCATAAACTTGGCAAGGGATTTGGTATTTTTCATGGAACTCTTGAGTTAACTCTAAAGGGAACTACTATAAGACACTACCCTGGCTCTCGTATTACTGGTTTCTGACCTTAACATTGACTTCTTACCTCCAAACACACTTCTCTATGAGAACACGTAGCATTAGGCACCCACCAGGAAAGAAACAAATAGAGTTGAGTTATTTTAAACAATAAGGCTGCAAAAACATAAGCTCTACAATCCTTATATAGTTAAGTACTTTTAGGCATTTTCTTATAGTTACTGCCACACTTGACAACTAGAATATTCTACCAAGGAGCATGTTAATTTCTTGACCAAGAGGTAGTAACTGTTCTATGAGTTAATATATAAATTGTAGGTTATATGTCATTGTGGCCACACTCTGAAAAGGAATGGAGGATTTGATGCTTTTTATTACACATTTTTTCCTCCTAGCCAAGAAAAGCATTTTTCTTCATAATGATGTATGTATCACTACATATATGTACCACAATGTCTGTATGACTATAGGCACAAAGCATGGAATGCAATGAAGAAAGCCAGAAGACAAAAACTTTTTTCTGTTTAAAATTTGATTCATCCCAGGTACTTGTAGCAGTAAAGCTGACTACCATTGTAACAAAATAAGAAAAAACTCAAGAAATTAGACTCCAGATAATCAAATAACACTACTAAAAATGGGGTACAGAGCTAAACAAAGAATTTTGAACTGGAGAAACTTGAATGATTCAAAAGCACCTAAAGAAATATTCAATATCCTTAGTTATCAGGGAAATGCAAATCAAAACAACTCTGAGATTTCACTTCACACCAATTAAAATAGCTAAGATCAAAAACTCAGGAGATAGCAGATGCTGGCAAGGATGTGGAGAAAGAGGAATACTCCACCATTGTTGGTGGGATTGTAACCTGGTACAACCACTCTGGAAATCAGTCTGGTGGTTCCTCGGAAATTTCAACATGGTATTACCTGAAGACCCAGTTATGTCACTCCTGGGCATATACCCAGAAGATGCTCCACCATATAACAAGGACACAGGCTTCACTATGTTTATAGCAGCTTTACTTATAATAGCCAGAAGCTGGAAAGAACCTAGATGTCCTTCAACAGAGGAATGGATACAGAAAATGTGATGCATTTACACAATGGAGTACTACTCAGCTATTAAAAACAATGAATTCATGAAATTCTTAGGCAAATGAATGGAACTAGAAAATATCATCCTGAGTGAGCTAACCCAATCACAAAAGAACACACATGGTAGGCACTCATTGTGGATATTAGCCCTAAAGCTCAGAATACCCAAGATACAACTCACAGGTCACATGAAGCTCAAGAAGGAAGACCAAAGTGTGGGTGCTTTGGTCCTTCTTAGAAGGAGTAACAAAATACTCAAAGGAGCAAATACAGAGACAAAGTGTGTGGCAGAGACTGGGGGAGCAGCCATTTGTAGACTGCCCTACCTGGGGATACAATCCATGTGCAGTCAACAAATGTATACACTGATGTGGATGCCAGGAAGTACATGCTGACAGGAGCCTGATATACCTGTTTCCTGAGAGGCTCTGCCAGAATCTGACATATACAGAGGTGGATGCTTGCCGCTAACCATTGAATACATAATAGGGTCACCAATGAAGGAGGTAGAGAGAAGACTGAAGGAGCTGAAGGGGCTTGTGGCCCCATGGGAAGAGCAACAATACAAACCAACAAGAGCTTCCCAGATGGGAACACACATGGAGGGAATCATGGCTCCAGCTGTATATGCAGTGGAGGATGGCCTTGTCAGGCATTGGTGGGAGTGGAAGTCCTTGGTCCCATCAAAGGTGGATGCCCCTGTGTAAAGAAATTCTAGGGTGGGGAGGGGGAAGTGGGTAGATGGGTGGGAGCACACCTTCATAGAAGCAGCAGAAGGGGGGTGGGATAGGAAGTTCCTGGGGGGGAGGAGGAGAAAGGGGATAATATCTGAAATGTAAATAAGTAGAATATAAAATAAAAAGAAAAAAATGAGAAAAAAACATTCAAGCCTACAGCTCCCCCCAAAAAAGAATGATGTTGTTACTATTCTTAGATAAAAATTAATAGTTAATATGTCAATCATTCTAAAATAGGCAAGCCACTGTAGTTGTGTTATGTAATAATAATATGAAGTAGATACGCAACTGCTTAGTTCAAAACACACTCCATATTCATTACTGATAAAAAAGCAAGCTATATAAGATTTACTTTAAAATGACAGGAAGTGGTATGAAAACAGACCAGAGTGAACTGTGGGGCCATTATCCAAAGATATCAGTAATCTCTGAAGGCTTAGTCAATCAAGAAACAGATTTACTTTTTATATGACTCCAGAAGGATCCAGCCCTGGCATCACCTTGATTTTAGTCCTACAAAATTGTATCTTGAGCTTCTGACCTCTAGTCTTTAATGGTAGCAGAGCAGAAGCCAGGGGCCTCAAATCAGACCAATGACTCATTGTAAAGAACATTTGCAAGTAAAAGTTTGCAAACAAAATTGTAAAGCGCCTGACTATGGGAGCTAGAAATAAATGAAGATTTTGGCACACAAAGGAAAAAGTAAGTTTCATCTAACAGTGTTGAAATACTGTTTGGCATATGCAAGACCTGGGTGTGATCTCTAGATCCTGTCAATGATAGATCAGCTTGCCTGTATAGATTGTAGGCCAATGTAGTGTTCTGTACCTACAAAGTTATTACTGATGCCAGGAGAATGTTCAGAAGCTTTGCCCTGGAAGGAAGGTCTAATGTTACATATATTCCAAAAATTAGGACATGTGTTTTCCTCTATGTGTAAGATGATTTTAATAAGAAACAGCAAAACCTCAAATATCAAGCCAGCATTTCAATATCAAACTGAGTCTTATCACAAAGAGAATGCCAACATCCTGATATTAATAACAATATCTATCACTAATCCACTTCTTACTGTTATTATTACTGTTAGTCTACTACACAATGCAGAGATGAAGAATAATAAACATTTGTATACAGAAAGATACTTTCATACTTATTTTGCACAATATCTGAAAGCTTTTAGACCTAAGAAAGTTTATTACTAAATATCCAGATTTTTTTTCATGCTAGAGTATTAATTTAAAACATAAACTTTCTGAGACAAGGGTTGCATGGTCTTGTTAATCTGCTCCAAAACCATTTCTGTGCCATGCACACATTATACACTAGTTGGGTTCCTGATGCATCTTTAAAAACTAATTTCAAAACACTAAGTAATCAGAGGCTTTGTCTTCAATACAAGACATTGCGTCAGCAAAAAGTGTTTATTGCTCAGCCACCTGTGTTCTTCACAAAGCAATTTAAGCAGACACAGTCCCTGCCCTGAGGACATGTCTAATGTCAATGCCATTGTAACATTCAAAGACTGTCAGACAACTACACTAATGACAAATGCATGCTCCTAACACTGTGATAAAAATGAGAGCATCCACTTCATAATGTCATTTGTATCAAACAAAGAGCAAATATTTTATCTTGGAAGAAAAAGTGACATGAGAATTTGCTAGCTATTCAATCAGTATTGTGGAGCTACATAATGCATACAAAAATTATACTTCTATCCAGAGATGGAAAAATTAAGGTATAAATATGGTGTATTAATCAAAGTAAATTACGCATAATACAGTCTATTAGAAATGGACCGTAGTTTACTTCCAAAAACACTAAATTTTTATGTGTATCTACGAGTTGTTTTACATTGAAATCTATGTGAAGCTGAGGACAAAGCTGAGATCACTGCTTATATACCAATTTCCACCATAATGTATGGTGTGAACATTAGATATTAATGATTGGTAAGAATAACTAACAGTGAGTCATATAACTTAATACTGGCATAGAATCAATTTCTAAATAGAGAAGCTTATATTTCTATTTTTGCCTGTCAGTGCCTAATATTTAATATGTGTGTTGCACCATGATTATAATCACTCCCTTCTGAATATATATATTTCCTCCTAGTGTGGAGGAAATATTAACTTGCCCTGGCTATTCACACAGCCCTTTTTGGGAATACAAATATTCCTGTTTGCTTCATTGCCTTCTTGATCAAAAATGTCTTTGGTCACAACACAAGGAGATGAAAAGGTTTAAAGTAGAACTATTTAATAAAAGTGAGCCCTTTAGATATGGCATTCAGGACACCTGGCAGGACAATGGGGACCTCAGTTCTAAGAATGTGCAAATGTAACTCAAGGTGGTGCCCCTGAGTTTGTTCATGGTCTAGGTTCGGAGTGCTTGGCTAGGTAGCATGTGAGGTTCTCAATGTGGCCAGCGATTTTTCTAACAAATATGACTCTCTAAATACTCCCTTAATTAAGTTTCCCTCCACTGTACTAGAGTGCTCTCAAAATATAGCCTTAGCCTTTTAGTAAAGAAGAAACACATTAACACAAAAAGTACTTTAGAATATCTCTGGCATCTTAGTCCAGAATAAAGGAATTATAGCATTTCCATTAAGCAATGAAATAACTTTATTTAATAAAACTCTGAGACCAGAAGCTCGTCAACTTAAATCCAATTGTTCAAATCTGTTTAAAAATATTTATGACAATTTTAAATCAGATGTTTACTGAGATGCAAAATTTAGAAAAAAAATTATCCTCCATATTTTCAATTTTTAATGACATTGGGAGAAAAGTGAAAATTACAGAGTACACTTAGATTGGAATTTTCACAATTTTGGAACTTCAGCTAATTATCCTTTTTTGTAATCACATTGTTTTGAATTTACATCTAACATAATCATCTTAGTTGTATGAAAGATAAAAAAATAGTACATTATAGTATATCAAAGAAAGGAACAAAGCACAATCTAAATGAAAAGAAAATGCATGCAATGCATCTCTCTCTCTCTCTCTCTCCCTCCCCCTCTCCCTCTCTCTGTCTCTCTCTGTCTCTCTCTCTCTGTCTCTCTCTCTCTCTCTCTCTCTCTCTGTCTCTCTCTCTGTCTCTCTCTCTGTCTCTCTCTCTCTCTCTCTCTCTCTCTCTCTCTCTGTGTGTGTGTGTGTGTGTGTGTGTGTGTTATGAGTTTGAGTACATTCCTGTACATGTTCATGTGAAGGATAGGTGTCAAATGTGATACCATTCTACCATTCTTCATGTGCCTTCTCCTATTTGTTTCTTGAGACAAAAATCTGTCATTAGCTAAAGCTCACTGATTTGCCTAGACTGGTTAGCCAGAGTTGCTCTGCACCTATCTCCTCCCTGCCCCTCCCTGCACACTGAAAAGAGGACAAACCTACTCTACCAGTTTTGGTTGTTTATGCTATATTATTTTTTAATCTTTCTGTCTGTTGTCTATTCACTTTACATCCCAATAATGGTCCCTCAGTCCCTTCTTCTCTCCCAGTTCCACCCTTCCAAATCTCTATTCCTATTACCCCTCACCTTCTTCTCAGAGAAGAGCACATGCCCTTAGATACTACCCAACTCTGTGACATCCAGTCCCCATAGCATTAAGTGCATCCTTTCCTAATGAAGCCCACCCTGCAGTGCACTAAGGGGAAGAGAATCTATTGGCAGATAATAGAGTCAGAGACAGCCTCTGCTCCCATTGTTAGGGGACTCACATGAAGACCAAGCAAAACATCTGCAACAAGTGTGCAGGTAGCCTAGATCCAGATCTTGCGAGATCTTTAGTTGATGGTTCAGTCTCTATGAACCCCCAGGAGCCCTGATTAGTTGACTCTGTAAGTCTTCTTATGGTGTCCTTGCACCCTCTGGCTCATTCAATCCTATACCCTACTCTTCCATAAGACTCTGTGAGCACCACTTGATGTTTGACTGTGGATCTCTGCATCTGTTTTCATACACTGCTGAATGAAGTCTCTCAGCAGATAGTTATACTAAAGTTTCTGTCTGCAAACAGCAGATTATCATTAATAGCATCAGAAGTTGGCTATCTTACATGAGAGGTATTTAAAATTGCACCTACATTGCTGATGGGAGTGAAAACAGATACAACTACTTTGGTAATCAGTTTGGTTGTTTCTCAGAAAATTTGGAATATTTCTACCCAAGACCCGGCTATACTACTCTTGAGAACATACCCAAAAGACACTTACTCAACTATGTTTAAAGTAGCTTTATTCATAGTAGCCAGAAACTAGAAAACCCTAGATGTTCCTCAAATGAAAAATGAAAAAAACAAAAATCTATGCAGTGGAATACTATTCAGCTATTAAAGTCAAAGACATCATGAAATTTGCAGGCAAATGGATGAACTAATAAATATCATCCTGAGTGAGGTAACATCAAACCCAGAAAGACAGGCATATTATGTACCCACTTATAAATAGATACTAGCTATAACGTACAGGATAATCATGCCACAATTCACAGACCCAAAGAAACTACATTATAAGGGGGGGGAGGGCTAAGGAAAGATACATAAATCTCACTCAGAAAAAGAAACAAAATAGTCATAGAAGGTAAATGGAGGGAGAAGACTGGGTAGAAGAGGTAAAGAGAAGAAGGAAGATGGGGATAAGGAAAGGGGTTGTGGGAGAGAGAAAGGCAGTTGATGGGGGAGGCATTTCTGAGAGTAACGGGAAACTTGTAACCAGGGATATTCCAGGGAATCTACAGAGGACACTCTAGCTGAGACTTCTAGCAGTAGGGGATATGGAGACTGAAGCGGCCATCTCCTGTATCCAGGTGTGGCTTCCAGTGGAGGGCGGGGGACATCAACCCACCTCAAAAATGTTCAAAACAAAATTTGTTATGCCTCCAAGATGGCCAGCTGAAGATGTGGCAGAGTGAGGGAATGGCCAGCCAGTGACCTGCCCAACTTGAAACACAAACTTACATCTTAATCCTTACATAGTGTCTTCTGTCTGTGCCATTTCCTTATCCCTATCATTTTTACAATTTCTCTAACAGGCTACTAATGGAAATTGTTATTAGGTTGCAATTTGCTGAGACCGTACATGTTACTTTATTTGGAAGAGGCTCCTTAAAGTGTGGTTGGATGTTAAAGTTGATGTGGAAGATTGGCCTGTGTTAAGAGAATGAGCAGTTAATTTAATTGAGTGTGTCCTTATGTGAGAGAGACGGGATGAAAGGAAAGAAAAGGAATGGGAATGTGAAAATCCACAGACGTTTGAGAACACTATGATGTTTAACTGAAAGATGGAGACAGAGTAAGGCAGAGGGTGTAGCTCTGAAAGCTGGGTCAGGTAAGGAAAACTTAGTCCCTTTGTACTGAAATGAACAGGATTCACCGTGCAACCAAGTTTCAAGCCAGTAAAGCTTTCAAATTAGAATCTTCTAACATTCTCTTTATGATTTTTCCATTTTTTCAAATAGTTCCAAGCACTAATATTTTCATAAATAATTATTAAGTTAAGTGTTCTTTTGGATAACCGTTTAATCTTCTCTTCTTTTCTCTACATTCCGGAGAATCTCCACAGTATTTTGGTTTGGGGATCCTGTTGTCACCTACAAAGACAGCAGTGGTAGAGTGGTAAGTTCTCTCTCTCTCTCTCTCTCTCTCTCTCTCTCTCTCTCTCTCTCTCTCCCAACAACCTAAAATTTTTTTTTGCTTTTACATAATTACATGGTTAACTTAGACACACCTCTATGTTCTAAGACAATCCCGCATCTCAACATCTATATTTTAAAGCACAGTGATAAAGTTTCTTTAGCCATGGAAGATCATATTTTCACAAGATCCAAGAAACATCTTTGCATATTTCCAAAGATATTATTTTGTCTATCCCACCAAATACTACATTATTCACATTTATTCTTTATGATTTAAAAATCTAAATATGTTGCCTGATGGGTATTTAAATCATGATGACAGACATTTTAAACACTAAATTCGCACATATTAGGAGGTGATTACAGGGACTAGAGACATGACTCAACAGTTAAGAGCATTGACTGCTCTTCCAGAGGTCCTGAGTTCAATTCCCAGCAACCACATGTTGACTCACTACCATTTCCAATAGGATCTGATGCCCTCTCCTGGTGTATCTTAAGAAAGATAGTTTACTCAGAGAGAGAGAGAGACAGAGACAGAGAGAGAGAGAGAGAGAGAGAGAGAGAGAGAGAGAGAGGATTCCATTAAGAGTTTTTAGAAATGGTTCAACCAACATCTTTGAAACTTTTGCTCCTCTTTCTAATGCACTGGCACCAATACATTGTGAAATGTTCCCTTGAGACTAAGAAGTTTGTGCTTTAAGGATGTTAACAAGTGCAGGTATTACTTCAAAGTTAAAAGCCCCTAAAATTCACTCACTGTCTTCTTTCCCGATTGTCCCGTTGAGAAGTGCTGACTTTTTGAGAAGTCATTCTCTATTCAAGAAATCTTCTATTTTATGAAGAAGAGTCAGCTTCTGAAGAAAGATAAGGTGAGCTTGTATGCTAAGTGATACTAATTCTGGGGGATAACCTGGGCGTTTTAGACCTCCACCAGCCTCTTTGTTAACACTGTAACTTACTAAATAAAGTTGCAAAGCCAGTACCTTCTTCAGAATAGGCCCATACTCGATAGGCTTCCTGAGCAGCTTTTCTTGAAGTGACAATGCAGCTTTATTACTGTGGTACATGAGACTGTGCTCGTTTCCTCATTATCTTCCAGCTCTGGTAATAATGTCATTTTTTCCCCACTCCAAATTAATGTTTCTGACATTTGCATATGCTTTATAATCAATGTCAAGGGAAATGCGCCAGATGAGGTTCAGACTCAGAAGTAGAAATGTACCAGTACTTTTCCTAGCAACCGGCACCAAACCTCTACACAGACGTGTTCACTTTCATTGTCAATTCATTTGTCAACACAATAAAAGTATCTGCCATTTAACTATAGTCAAAATCCCTAAACAATTCTTAACGTGCCTTTAAGAGATAACACTATATACCCAATATCAAAACGTTTTTTTTTTTCACACACAAAATTTGCTAACACACAGCAAAGAAAGTAACCAAAGATAGTGGGAACTGTCAAATCTCTAATCATAAACTAAATCATTTTAAGGCTAGAAGTGTATCCCTATAGTACTTGGGTACACACATTGTAGGGGTAATGACAGAGGTGCTAATAGCTCTGGAAAGTATTTGGGCACATTTAACCATTCAGTAATATGCAATTCAATTTTAGTGAAAACAGGTATTTAACCGTATTTGGAGACGAGAAAGATTGGTGCCCTTGTTTGTTGTGGCAGCAAATTATATACTTAGTACTAAAAGTGGTTTATGGTATGAGAATTAACTATCATTCTGTTCAAAGTAGATATCACTCATGTGAGAATTGTCTTGTCTGATTTTTTTAATTTACAAATTCTTGACACTGTGACATGGAATAGACTCAAGCACTAATGGAAACATTTAATAGGGAGAACTAATTGGTCTTACATGGGTAGGATTAGTGTTTTCTTACTCAATTCTCCAAAACTCAAGTGGGTTTTTTTTTAAGCTGCTTAATTATTTTATATCTCATGATATCTAAAGTGAAAAAAATTGGTTTTTGTAACTGTATTTAGCAGCTATTATAATGTAACTTCCCATTTGTGACAAAAATGAGTAGAGCAAAGTATTCCAACTCATCCATGCACTACGTTAGAATCTATACTACCAGCTTTCAATATATTAAAATGTATAAATCTAAAGGACAGCTTAAATCATATGTACAGAAAGCTACTCCAGCAACTACATACAATTTCCAAGAAAATTGACTAAATGCCTTACTATAGTATGAATTTATACTTCTTATCCATGACAAAAGTGTTACCTTTCACTGGTTTTTTCTCTTCTCTTAGGCTCTTCAAACAGTTTGACCCCCTATTTTTTTCCTTGAGAATATAATTTTTAATTTAAGAAAATAATATTTTTAGGTAGATATAAAATAAAATGTGTTGGTTTTTTAACTGGTAGTTTAAATGGAACCTCATAGTGAAAGTAAGTATATTTCCTTTCTCTTGAGGTTCTAGATTTTTGTTCTGAAAAGAACTATTCTAATTTCAAATTGGTGGCCCAATATGGATCCAATTTCAAGAGAGACTAATATATCTTGAAAGAATGTTGACTTACAGAAGTAAGTTGTTTTTCAGTCTTCTCATAGCTTATTACTAATATCTTCAGTGGGACCTCTGGGCCTTCCTTCTTTAGCTTCTTAAAAGAAGAATGTTGTAGTATTGTCATTTCAGGTTTTTTTTTGTCTGAATATGTTCACATATTTTATATCATTTAAATAAACCTTTCAATCTTATGGATTCTAACTGCACTAGAGTTCTATTTTAAAACCTACTCACAAACCTGTAATTTTCCATGATTATTATAGATACAATACTAATGAAAAAATGAGAATATTTCAGAATTTTTGAGTTTCATCCCTTTTTCCATATTTAAGCCTTTGTTGATGTAGTCTGCTGTTTCCTTAACTCATTTTCTTGGTTCATCAGTGTTCAGGACATTTTTAAATCCCCTACTGACAGAGTTTTGGATATTTTGTGCTGATATAACCACGTGTTCAATCCACTATGCTTAAATGGCTGCTTCTTCTTTGATCAATTCTTCATTCATGACTACTTCTCCATAACAGTTGTCCTCATTAGACTGAAATACTCTTTATTTCTTCCTTGTTAGTGAGTGATGAAGTTTTCATCCCCTGGGAGATGGAAAGAGATTGCGTTTGATTTCCTTGTCTACAGCAGCACTCACTTGGTTGACTATATATCATAATATGAGATTAGCAATGCTTCTCAGCAGCCAAAACAAAAGTAATGCAAACAATGCAAAAAAGAAAAAAAAACTTTTTCTGAATGTAGACTATCTTAAACATATTTCCTTTACCCAATCTATAATGGTTTAGAGTTGCTGATTTAAATATATGTAACCCATGCCCATCTATCTGCTAAACTTTAGTTTATGTAGATTATGTTCTATTAAATTCTATTTGGAGATATTTTTTCCTCATCAGTATCGACTAGTTTTCATCTTCCCCTTACACTATGGAATTCTTCCTGTTGCTCTTTTACAGGAATACAAAGGTACTCACTGTGAATTATATAATTTTATATGGGAGACTTTGAGGATGAGTAAAGAAAGCTCACCACAATTGTATTAATTTAACATATGGCTAAAGAATTTCTTCAGAAATAGAAATGGCTGTTGTTCAGAAAATTATATCACGGAAATTATGTGGAGAACAGAGAACTTCTACATGCATTGTTGCTAAGGAAAAAAGACGTATTCACATTTTCTCAGTGTGAATTAGAATGTAGTCTGTTTTAATGTAACTTATAGGAGAGAAAGCGAATAGGGAAAAGAAGGGGACATCATACTAGTTATTTGGTACTCACACTCTCATAGGTATTCTAGTCCTGGATGGAAAATAGATAAAGATGAAAATATAAACAAAAATATGTTTTGACTTCAACTTGAGTGTTTTCTTCCTCAAGATGAATTTTAATACAATGTGGAAATATTAATATGTATTTTAGTATATGTACAGTCGGTGATAATCACATTATAATCCACAAATTTCTTCTTTACAAAGCTTGACATATTGTATTATTGAAAAAGAAGCATTATGACAAGCATACTGAGTAGTTGCTCTGAATTCGGCGATCATACCCACAGTGGACTCTGATAGAGCACTGGGCAAAGGTAGACACTTGTATCACTCTAAGCATGATTGTCAGAGGGTATGGGGCCTAGGTTATAATTAATTCTAACATCTAAATTTGACCTTTTACCAGAGAAGTGACTGGCAAGAGTAGTAATTTTTAAATTTGATTATAAAAGAGTGACAATTATCTTTCAGTAAATAAAAAATTAGGATAATTTAAAAGTGGACAAAATTTACATATTACTTTTCCATTACTACTTGAAGACAGTTCTGGGGCCCTGTTTAGTATCCAATCCACTTTATTTTTTTTTTATTTTTTGTTTTTTCAAGACAGGGTTTCTCAGTGTAGCCCTGGCTGTCCTGGAACTCACTCTGTGGACCAGGCTGGCCTCGAACTCAGAAATCCGCCTGCCTCTGCCTCCCAAGTGCTGGGATTAAAGGCGTGCACCACCACCGCCTGGCCCCAATCCACTTTAATGTCCCCCTTCAACATTAGTTATTAGTATTCTATGTCATATCTTATTTCCTCATATATATCAATATGTGTATATATTTGCTTGCCATATATCCTTCTTAAGACTATAAATTTGGAAATAGGATAATCTCACTTAGAAGCATTTCTAATTTGTCTTTGTTACTACCAAATTTGCAAACTAAATATTAGGGTATCTTTTTAGCTTTCTAATAGGACCTGTCTGTAGTCATTAGGCTGAACTAGGATTCTGTGGAATACACTTTGAAAATGATGGATTGGATGCTTCCCTGAGGTACATTCAAGAGCTAATATTAAATGATTTCATCATTTCCTTGAAATATGGCCCCTTCCTGAGCTTTAGGTTGGATATTCTGTGGCAGCTTATTAAACAGCAGATGCTCAGGTGTCCTGCTGTCATCCCAGGAGCAGGTTGATTTTGTAGCAAGTGACAATTCCAGATGGTGAGCTGGATGCAGACTAGCACGCTGCTGATGAAATGGCTACGGATGTAGTGTAAGTCATCCATACGCAGTCCACAACTCTTTCACATTAGATATCAGCTCTGGGTCTTGAACACTCAAATATTTTCGTGAATTTGAGGGATCAGAGTTTTGCCCATTGTATTCATACTGGTCATAGTCTACTTATTATTCAACTACAGGAATGTCTACATTAAACTATCAGTGAAGTGGCTGTCTTTTTAAAGAATCTATTTTACTTCACAAATTAAAAGTTACTACTTGTAATATACAAGAAAGCTTATGACCTTGAGGTTAGATTTCCAAATATCTAATTCATAACTGCATTTAAATCCTCTAGATTCAATTTAAAAAGCCATACGTTTGTGTTTTCTCTTTATTCTTTCAAGGTCATAGAAATTGTTAATTATTTTATTTATTTATTTATTAACTTCCCTCATAGCTTTTTCATAAGTTGTTACTCTAAGAACGATACTATTTATTCATTAAAGGTTTTATGCTGAGCCCGACATGGTGGTCCACAGAGTGATGTGGTTCCTGCCACTGGGACAAGGCCTTGGTGTGAGCCTCCTTGGGTGTAAATGACTGCTGTGGGTGTAAGTTTTATTTGTGTAAAATGTACATATTTTCTTGACTCACCAGAAGTGGAGGACTCCTAAGAAGGAAAGAATCCTCCCTGTTAACCTTAATGATTCCATGATAATAAGAAACAGCTTGAGTGCGGAAGTTGAGGGTGTGGCTATGTCTTAGCAAAATAGTAAACACTGGGACCTTCAGGACAGCCCTTAGGGCTATGAGGAAGAACTCTAAATACATAGGTTTGAAAGTATATAATTTCTCAACTATAGAAAAACAAAGGATGCAGTATGAATTATATGAGGATTTGACTTGTAGTCTTTCTTTTCACTCCTCCCCGACACCTTCTCTTAGAACTCCTCTCAAAGCTGAGGCTGGGCCTTGGCAGTTTTGTAGTATAGAAGTAGAATTATATACAATGGAAAATAGAAAATACAAAAATATCTAACCTAAAAAATGTATTTAGTAAAAGTACAAAAGCATATGAAATCTTACTTAGAATCTGTATCATTCTGAAATAAATACCACAGCTCTGGAATAATGGTTTACCTTCTTTAGATTTGTTTCACAAGAGGGTAATTCTATAGCTGTCGCCTCAGAATATGCTCTCAATAATTTGTATTTGAAATACCTATGCTGTCAGTTTTCATTTGAGTTTTCGTATATTTACTACAACTTACATTTATAATTTCACTGTCCATATATTTGCAAAAGTGAACTGATGAACTAAAAGGATATTTAAAATTTAACAGAATACCTGTCATACTTGTTCCTGTGATTTAGATATGAAGTATCTGATAAGCCTTCTCTGTTGGAGAAATCCTCTACAAGTTGATAGATATTGAGCAGTAATTGGATCACAGGATTAGCCTGATCCCTAGATAATACCATAGGTAAATACAATCCTTATATATAGGAGAGACCTAAGTGAAGGAAGCAGGTTACTGAATGATGTGCCTTTGAAAGGAGTTTTTCCCTGAGTCCTAGTCTTTGTTTCCAAAATGGCATAAAATGTAGAGCTTCCCTCTGCCATATCCTTTCAAGACTATTGGACTGGTATCAGATGAAGACTGTAGACTGCAAGCAAGAATATAGGTTGGGGGTTGTTGTTGTTGTTGTTGTTGAGCTGCTATTGTTGTTTTCCTTTCAGTTTATTTCTTTTTGGTATTTTGTCACAGTCACAAAACACTAACCCTATTATTTAACAAAGAAAAAGTATTTGAAGTTTAATTGCTTGAAATAAACATCTATCATGACATATTTATGGTGAATAAGGCTTCCCACAATGATCTAACTATGTCTTCTCTTCTTCAGACCCAATTTAATTAAATAGAACTTTTGGCAGGTATGGAAAACTCTGTCAAGACACTGACAGTGGTTGAAAATTCTTGTTTGGTTCCTCACCACAGATCTATCTACAGCATTGCAGTTGACTTATTAATCCAGGAAAGAGCCAGTAACTTAACCAAGACTTTAAAGGGAAATCTCCACACTTGCCACATCCTATGTATTTGGATGGTTACCAAGACTCACTGATAGGAAGACAGAACTACAGAGACATATGAGCAATTCAAGGAAATAGTTTATAGAGAAAGACTTACCTAAACATTTTCTCCCTTGAAAAATATTAAGTAACTATAATTTTGATTGCTTATAAGATTTTAAATATGTATTTTAGTAATGAATATATAAAATTTTGCCTGAACATTTACATGTGGAACATGTCCATACCTAATGTTGCCAGTATAAGCATCAGATCCTCTGGAACTAGATTTATTGATGTTGTGAGCTTCTATGTAGGTACTAGGAACATAACCCAGATCTCGGCAAGAGTAATGACTCTTAAGTATTGAGCCCCAAGTCCATATCATTTTTTTAAGAGCAGAAAATAAGCATAGTATATGCATTCTGGTCAGAAACCTAAGGAAACAATATAGGCAGAAGCCTAAAAATAAGTTTTATTGAGATAATATATTACATATAATGTTAATAGAGAACTGGATTCCCATAATTCTATGTTGGGAAGAGTGAACTTACCCCTTATCCAGTGACATAATTTTAACTACAAATACAAACATTTGTTGAAGTATTTATTTAAAATGGCTGCTCCCAATCTTGCTTGGTCTTAATCAGCCGCCATGTTCCCTACTAGCCTAGGCCTGAGGCCATGAGTGGCAGTGGCACATTCTTGCTGTTGCTTGGCTCAGGCCACCAGCTCAGGCAGCCAGAAACACTGGCCCTGGCACCCACAAGACACCAGAGTGAGAAATGGTTCTGCCAATCTTCCACGCTGTCTCCACAAGGTTGGGCTGAGGCCAGATCATCCTGCCACCCACGCAGTACCCTGTAGAAATGAGACTCTAATGTTTAAAGATTATCCAATAGCGTTATATAATTTGGTAATGCTCAACTAACAAGATATACACACAATTAGAAGTATTAACCAATTAACTAACCTAGATATAAATTATTGCCGGGCAGTGGTGGCGCACGCCTTTAATCCCAGCACTTGGGAGACAGAGGCAGGCAGGTTTCTGAGTTTGAGGCCAGCCTGGTCTACAGAGTGAGCTCCAGGACAGCCAGGGCTACACAGAGAAACTCTGTCTTGAACCTCCTCCCCTCAAAAAAAATCAAAAAACAAACAAACAAACAAAACAAAATAAATTGTTACCCAGGAATGTTCCTGATACATGTGTAGTTCTCCACCTGTCCTACATCTCTGCTTCCCTCACTCCTCCTCTTCCTTCTTCTTCTCCCTCTCCTTACTCCTTCTCTTCATCTTCTTACTTCTCTCACCTTAGCTCCTCCCAACTTGCAGGGAAAATATGCAGCTACAAACATTCATGCATATAAAGATTATAGTGGAGCACATCTTTATGATTAGTGAAAACTACTTGATAAAGTAAATCTTCATACTTATAGAACATATGTTAATTTTAATATCCTGAAGTAAAACAAATCAAAATATTATAATCCTGTAAAATGTTAATTTTACATGTAGTAGAAACATAGATATAGAAATATTAAAATTTATATCAATATTTATGTAGACACACTAGGTATTTAATTTACTGTATAAGAAAACATGTTTCTTCTTCTCAACAAAGAACACTGAAATAATAGGTCATTTTAAAATCCCTAAAATGCATAAAAGCTTAACATGAGCATTCAATGAGAATTATTGACTCCTGCATTCTCTCTTTTACATATTTGTTCTATTAAGGTTTAAGATTTTTACCTGAGTTCATTATTGGTTGCATTTAAATTTAAATTATAAGGCATAGCTATTCGATTGTAAGTGCAGCATTTATTTGTTAATTAGTATGTTTTCATAAAATAAAATCTATACTATCAAATAATTTAGCAGATATTCATTATGAATATGCATAAAGTATTCTTTGTTTTACAAAGTCATTCCCCCAAATCAATAGAGCTTCCCATACCTCAGATTAACATTCACCCTTTTCAAATTATCCTAATTACCATCTCATATCTAAACATTGGAAGAGTGGCCTCTTTCAGATCAATATTTCATGAGATACATTTAATGATGGCTATCCATATCACACAGCTTTTGTTTGTTAAGCTGACACAGAAAATTAGCTCCTATTTTCACTCGCACATGAACCAGATGGCAATAAGTATCAGTTATAAAAAATAATAAACTTAAGCCAGAGAATTAGAGATTGTTTGAAACAACATACCATCTCAAAGATATAAAAATGTTGGTGGTTAAATTCATTTTCTTTTGCTCCTCGTATGAGCTGTCTAATGCATTTATTTTCATCCCCCCGTTATTGGAGAACCTGTCCATTAAATTAAACCACAGAAATGCAGGGCAGATGAGTCTTCGCTCAGGGAACTAATAAGCCCACTAAGTCATGAACAGTGAACCAGAAGAGATGCAGTTTTTCACCTTTCTTACACACCTGGGAGGCATTAAACAATTTTTGCTCGAAAGGGGACTTTTTTCCTTGTCCACTGGAAATACTTTGCTTCCACAGACTCTAAATAATGAGCCACTTTAAGGTAACTATGTGTAGAGGGACTTGTGCAACAAAAGTACATCTCAGGATATATGCCATTAGAAAGCCAAGCTTATTACTTTGATGTGCCAAATGATGCCACAACTCAAAATTCCCCAAACTCTATCTTTTTGGCACGCAGCTAGTGAAGAAGTGACACATAATGCTTCGCACATCCAGTCCCAGGTGAAGCAGAAATCTGCCTCCTTTAAAAAAATCCTTTGAGACATGTGCATGATCAAAAATTTATAGAAAGATTGTAAATATGTCCTTTTTACATTAGCTGCTGGCTTTAACAGCAGATTAAATATAGTTATAAAAAGTTTTCTACCACTGGATAGAAAGAGCAGATGATGTTGGATTGTGAATGTGGAATAATAAGAAATGAAAACTCTAACACTTCACTAATTTCATATTGAGGAATATTTAAGAAAGGACATTTATTCCATTAAGTGTTCATATAATCCAACTTCTATTTTAAAAAATAATATGTAAAAACGGAAGAAAATACATCTTTTGCAAGTTCAAAATTACTTTCAAACCATTTAAACAAACATTTTTTTAACCTTGTCAGTTATTTCAAATAAAATTAAAATTGCAATTCTGAAAGCCTAAAGGAATGTGTAACTGTGTATATAAGTTCAAAAAATAAGCAGATTGAATACGAACCACACTGATTTGGATTACCAAAAGTAATTTTTAAGGAAACTTCCTTTTTATCGTATTATTTGAAGTGATAATTCGGTGATAATTACATGAAATTTAACATTATTTCAAAATGAAGTTTCAAGGAGGTAGGGTGAACTATGGCTGATACTTAACAATAGTTTATGTTTGTTTGATTTTTGATTGCTTTTAATAAAACTGGATTCTTTTTCTACAATATGTTCTGATTACGGTTTTCCCTCACTGGCTCCTACCACTTCCCCACTTCCCCCTCCATCTAGATTGACACCCTTTCTGTCTCCCAATAGGAAACAGAGATACCTAAGGAATAATAGCAATTAAATAAAATAAAACCACAACAAGCATATCAGAATAAGACAAAACAAGCAAGAAGTTTTGGAGAGCCAAAAACTGCATTTACAAGAGCCTAGTTATTTGGATGTTCCCATAGAATGCCTTTGACCAAGAGCTCTTAGATGCTACCCATTCTCTGTACTAGAAGTGCCATTTGGTGAAAACATATGTCTAGTTGGGCTCTGTCTCCTTCATTATTTGCTGATTTCATTAACATCACCTTCATTGATATATATATATATATATATATCAATATATATATATATATATATATATATGGTATATGTATGTGTATGCATGCGTTTATGATATATTTGTGTGTGTGTGTGTGTGTGTGTGTGTGTGTGTGTGTGTCTATGTCTATTTTTCAGAAGCATCTAGTGTGCTGGTCTTCCATTATGATCCATCACATGACTTTAGTTTTAGCTGTCCCTCCCTGTATTTCCTCCCTCATTTACCTTTTACCTCCCTTCCCTGTTTTACTTCCCAGTCCATACTCTCCACCTATCCTCCATGATTATACTGATTGCTAGCATGCTTATCAGTTAATTGTCAACAGGAATAAAGGCCAAGGAGACACCAAACAAATTCTGCTACATTGTAAATAATTTACATTTTTAATTTTGTAATGTTATAGTTGATTTCTAACTATTTATAAGAATATTTTCAATTAATTTCATACAAATACTGATTAATATCTTAATTTTAGAGAAAATGAAAAACAATTAAGCATATTTTGCAGTTAGAAATCTAAATGTGTCAGAAAGTAAATAGCTGTTTAAAAAAAAAACTATGCCCATGTATATTAGAGGAAATAAATAAATATATAGTAAATTCATATTTCTTAACAGTCTAAGAGGTCTGTAAAATAAAAATTTGGTAGTTATTTATTTTTGTGTGATTAAATGTACAGTTTAAATACTGGAAAATGTTAAAGTATCATTATGGCAACTAAAATTACAGAAAATTGAACATCATCTGGGATGTATAAATAATTGTTCAATTTTACATAATGATTAATTAACATTGAAATTGTTAGAAGTATTGCTTAAATTTTAACTAATAGCATAGGTGGGTACAGGAATCTCATGAGAAGAACCCTGCCAAAATAAGAATGGAGAGCTATACTAGAATGGTGTCTGTTGGCAAAAAGCAAGCTGCAGGATACCAAGAAATAGACTTCAACGTGGACAATAAATGACTGAGACCTGGTAAGTAATTCATTTTATTATTCATCCATTACACCTACAAGTCATATTTGGAGTATGCTTCAATATATCTATGTATCCCATGTAACAGATATTCCTTGAATATATTAATTTAAACCCACCCCTAAAGACAGTGCATACTAATTCTTCTAACAAAGTTGAGTTCTTCTATTACCAACAAGCTATTTTGTATTCTTCAATGTATACTGTTCTTTCTAGAAAAGAAATGTTTTGTTTTCAACTTTGAGAAACACAAAATCAGATTTTATATATATATATATATATATATATATATATATATATATATATATTCCCTTGGCAATTATAATTGTCTTATATCAATAACATAGCTGGTTTTTTTGGAACCCTTTTTTTCCATCAGATATCATTACTATCACCATAACCATCTCCATCATCATCATCAAGATCATCATTAAAGTAAGCATTGTTGAGGAATTTTAACCAGCAGCAAGGCCACCGAGGGATCACATCCAAAGACCTTATAGATCTGTGTGATACAGATGGAATGACACATCTTTTATCTGATTAGTACACACCTTTCACATGTTATAGTTAGTTTGTCGAAAAAGGGAAACTATTTTTGAAAGAGACATATAATTAGAGACCGACAAAATGATGAATCTGAGAAAGATTTTACTGACTTAGTCAGAGATAGAAGTGGCCCAACTCTCACTAGAATAGACAAAAATGAGAGGTGACTTACAGGAGTAGCAGTGTGGTGAGAAGGGGACAAATTTTATCTATACACTTTTACAGAGACTGATGACAGTAGAACAAGCCAAACTTGGGGGGGGGGGGGCAGTAGAATGAGCTAGACATTACGAATGAGCCAGAATATTACAACAAATTGCCAGAGTTCATATGAGTCCAAGCAGAGCAATTCAGTGGAAATCCAAAAGAAGCCAGATTGAATCAATTAGATTCAAGAGAAGTTTGAGCCAAAACAGCTGAGTTGAACCAGCAAGCCAGAGTTCAGTAAGAGCTGTACAGGGTGAGATATTCAGCAATAAGCTTCTCAGATGACAATTATATCTGGAGAATTAAAGTTACTTTTATGAACCATACCCAATGTTTTTCTGTAGGTGTACATCTCAAATCTACTATACCTTCTTTTGTCCTTCACTATTTTGAGCTAAATGTGTTTGTTCTCTCATGGTGTAAAAGCAACCATCTTTGAGATATCCTGAAATAGCACAGGTAGGTGGCAAGTCTTCACTCTTAGTTGGAGTTACTGGCTCTTCATCTGTCTGTACAGTTTAATTTGGAGGTCCTAAAGATAGACTGCAAGTGAGAATCTCATCTTCTGATATTTAGCTTGAAAAAAAGTTCTTGATATTTTCATGCTTGGGGGCTCAGATTATCAGAAGCTCTGTCAATATGATTGCAGCTTGTAAGCAGAGATTGCTTCTCTTAGCAGTGCTATATTTTGTCCCTCATAAAACTGAAAAACGTATCATTTCTTGCCTAATCTCAGCTCCTTTTCCCCCCAAGTCATTTTGCTAAAACAGCAAAGAGCAGCCAAAACACATCATTACTCCAAAATTTTCTAAGAAATTCTAGTCAAACTGCAGATTGCTAAGTACACAGCCTACAATGGAACTTACTGTAAGTGACAACCAGACTGGTTTGTCATACCCTAACATGACACTTTCCAGGCAAACATCTCGTCTTTCCCTTGTCACATTCTTACAGTCATACCACGACACATAATTGGAGATTTCTAAAGCACCCCTTTATCAGATTCAATAAATGGCTAAGCAGATTTGTAGTGAATCACAACATTTTAACGTTTCAGTATGAGTCAGCCTACTAAATTGGCATGAACTTTGATCAAGCCACTGGGCTTTGTGATTATTCCTTTAATTACAAGTGTAAACAGGGACTATAAAGATTCAGTTTCACTGGAGTCAATGAAGGCTAGTGGTGTGTGTGTGTGTGTGTGTGTGTGTGTGTGTGTATACGTATGTGTGAGTGTGTTTCCATTCTCCTACAAACGTAGTTAGGATCTGCTGCAAGTCTTGTTACAAAATCACCCCTAGCTTCATACCTGGGATTAGCTAAGACAGCTCAATGGGCATACACACCCTTTCTATCAGTCTCTATGGACACCAATCTTTCACAGTTTGTCTCAAAACCAAATCAAACAAAAAACAAAAACAAAAAAAACCCTTAAATAATCCTATATGTACTACCCTACATCTCACTGACTATTTCGACAAGAATATGAAAATCTATGACAATAAAGCATTGTCAATAGTTAACACATACAAATGTATATTCATCTAGTTTTGGTAGCCACAGCAAGATAGAAACAACAGGTTCTCTAACCGTGTTTCCCTCCTGATTCAAACTCACATTAATGCAGGGAGTTCCAAATATAATAAATCACCCTTGACCAACTGACTGCAGGATCAAATGCATAACGAACAAGAGAATAATTTATCACATTAATCTTTCAAGTATATCTCCATGTGCTTCCTTACCATTGCACTTTTATATCTATATCCAGAAGCCAGAAGCCAATAGGAGGAAAAGGAATTGTTTGTATCACATGTTTACAAATTTTCACTGATTTATACCTGACAGAAATAGTCCCCCTGTTGTGGCTGCTATTTGTAAGAATGATCATTCAACTTATTTTGAAAAAGGCTGAAATATTTGTGCCCCATTGACTAAATAAGGAAATATTTGATGTTCATTTTAAGCAAAGCTTATGAATCAATGTAGGTATAGGAAAGAACATGAGGTCTATGAAGGAATGAGGAGGCTAGAAAAGATCAGCCTGCTCCTTCTTCTTAAATATGATCAAAGACTAGAAATCTACACAAAGGTTGACACTGGTCACAGGAGTGACTATTGCTTTAAACACGGGTTGAGACGTTCCCAACATAGGAAACAAACAATAGCGATCACTTCTTGCTGGCTGGCAGATAAAGCTCCAGTCTCAATAGGCTATGCCATTTTTATCTTGCCATGTCACCTTTTCCTTGAGTAAAATGAAGGCCAGAATTTTAATACATTCTACATTACATGAATTACCATAGTGTGTTTTGCCATTTTGACCTTTTCAGCATTCCTTCTATAATTTGATTGGGCAGCTATTATGCTTGCTTTCTGTTTACAGCATTTAACCTGAAAGGAAGAGAGATATTGAGCCAAACAAGCAAAACACTAAAATAACACAGAGACTTAATTAGAGGTATAATATGCTGCAAGTCAGGGGACCTAAATGCCACAAAGCCTGGAACTGCGGTGTGAATGTGCTGATTGACAGAGGCAGCAAGAGAACTGAAGGTAATAAGTAAAGTGAGGACAAATAAAACCAATTATTGACATAATTTAAAGGTCATTTACATTAAAATTCCAACTGGTGTATTAGATGCCATCATAAAAATGTTTTTGAAATGAATTCACAATTGAAAAACGTGAAATATGCCAAGCTTGCAATAGCATCACCTGGACAAATACAATTTAGCAAAAACAATCCATCAGGTGGCATACCTGACTATAAAATGCACAATTTAGGGGTGTAGAGGTTAGAAAGTAAATATACGTAACCACAATACGTGTTTCAACAGCTTATAATCATCAGTTGTGGTTATAGGCAATGGATATGTGCTGACAAAAATCCATACAACGGAGTGATTTTATTCTAAGGTCATTCTGAAACATGAATGAAGAAGTAAAAGCAGTGGACATCAGAGCTGATTGAAGACTGAACTTTTACAGTCCATGTAGTAGAAGGATGAGGTACAATAAAATTGTGGGTTTTTTTTTTTTGGTATGGACATGATTTCAATAAATCTAGGCGCTTGATAGGATACAGCATGGAAATGCAGGGAAGAAAGGCGGTGAATATTGAAGTTGTAGAAAGAGCAAAGTAGAACGTAGTTGAGAAATAAATGTATTGTAATGAAAATGACATAAAATGAATACCTACAATACTAGGCTTCAACAATAACAACAACAAAAAAAAGGATATGAAACTTGGTAGTGATAACTGATTTTAATTCTGCAAGTAGAGGTAAGAGAAACAGAAAAATAAATATATCATAGTATGTGAATCTCAATTTTTAAAAAACTTGTTAGAGATCAGATAATTTGTATTGAATATTTCATTTTATCTACATTTCAAATGTTATTCCCTTTTCTGGTTTCCCCTCTGAAAACTCCCTATCCCATCTCCCTTCCCCCTGCTTCTATGAGGCTGCTCCCCCACCCACCCACCCACTCCTGCCTCCCTGCCTTGGCATTCCCCTACACTGTAGCATCCAGCCTTCCCAGTACCAAGGACCTCTCCTCCCACTGATGTCCAACAAGGCCTTCCTCTGCTACATATGTAGCTGGAGCCTTGGGTCCCTCCATATGTTCACTTTGGTTAGTGATTTAGTCTCTGGGAGCTCTCAGGGTTTGGTTGGTTGATATTGTTGTTCCTCCTATGCATTTGCAAACCCCTTCAACTCCTTTAGTCCTTTCTCTAACTCCTCCATTGGTGTGGGGAAAATTACAGGCTGCAGCTGTGGAGTCCCAGTGGGTTTCCACACTGCAGCAAGTCCCACATACAGGAGGAACGTCTAATGTTCCAGCGGCCTGGAGGCTTTGGCAGCAGCAGGCCCCAATGACACGAGGAAGTCCTTGGTTACAAAAGGGTTTATTGTCATGGCAGATGGTGGATGGATCTGGGCGTACCTGCGCGTAAAACTCCAGGCAGTCCGAAGTTATATAGCGAGGGAGAAATGGGGAGGATCTGGGGAGGATCAGGGGAGGATCTGGGGAGGCATGCTTAATTTGCTCCACCCTCTGGCCTTCACTAGTATGTAAATCCCTAGGCCCTGAGGCCTCTAGTCACAAGCTCTACCTGTACACTTTGGGAGGGGCTGTAATGGCCAGCTTACATGACTGAGTTTTATGGAGACTAGACTGTTTTTCAGGACCCTGGGTTCTTGGGGCACACGGAAATCCTGCTGGTTCTCACACAGAGTCTCGGGGTTCTAGGCAACTGCCCAGCCATGACCCAGAATACCCTTACAGAGTCCCACATCTCCGCAGCTCCTGAGAGAAGCTCACAGGAAGTGAGCAGTGAGAACCAGCAGCTGTTCAGTGCACCCCAAGGCCTAGGGATTTACATACTAATGAAGGCCAGAGGGTGGAGCAAATTAAGCATGCCTCCCCAGATCCTCCCCCCATCCTCCCCAGATCCTCTCCCTTTCTCCCTCCCTATATAACTCGGGACTGCTCTGAGTTTTACACAGGTATGCCCAGATCCATCCACCATCCGCCATGACAATAAACCCTTTTGGAACCAAGGACTTCCTTGTATCATTGGGGCCTACCACCAAAGCCTCCAGGCTGCTGGAACCATAGACGTTCCTCCTGCATGTGGGAAGAGCCGCAGTGTGGAAGCCTCCCTGGACTCCTCTGCTGCGGCTACTAATTTTCCCCACACATTGGGGCCCTGTGATCACTCCAATGGTTGGCTCTGAGCATCTGCCTCTGTATTTGTCAGACTCTGGCAGATTTCTGCCAGATAATTTTTAAAACACCTTCAGTCTATCAAAAAGTGATAATCATAATGCCTTCACAAATTTGATAACTTCTATTAGAACTTGGATTTTTTACAATCCACTAGAAATATAATCATTATTATTGTGAAATAATGACACTGATCAGATGAATATGAAACTATGAAATTACATATTAAATAATATATCAATTCCAATATATTTAAATTAGTATTATGTTTCAAATCAGTTTTCTATGTAGTCAGTCTTATAGCAGTAAATGGTTTTGGATTTCTTTGAAATATCACCTTTTTAAATGGATAATTTATGATTCAGCTAAATCCATGTATGCACATGATTTAAAGGAGAAGTTAATCATTTACAATAAGGCACGAGTACAAAGAACTAATATAAACTAGGTTTGAATGATAGAAAACATTTTTCAGAAATTCTGAAAACAGTAAAAATCATATTTTCACATGTAATATATTATCATTACTGCAGAACAAGTAGCTTTCTATCCATAAACTACAAGAGTGGGAACTTTAATTGAACTTCTTTAAACATCAATTTTATATATATATATGTTTTCAAAGACTATATAAAATCATTCATAGCAACAGAAATTTATTTTGTGACATAAGTCAGATTGTGTCTCTTTAAAAGGTGAGAGAAGCTGCACCCATGAATTTTCACCAAGAGAATTCCTAAACAAGACCTGAACAAAGATGACAGCAAAACACCTGTAAACATGGAGGAAGCATGCTCAACTGAGATAAATGACTATGGGCAAATAAGGAGTGCTAAGACAAGAGAAATCGTCTTCCCAAGGAATGAGACTCCAATTTGTCTATCCATTACCACATGGTCAAACCTGGAAATATATACATAAATGTGAGATATTATATACATACATACATACATATATATGTGAAATAAATATATGTATATATAGTTCATGTGCATTTTTTAGTTTCCATTAATCACCTGAAGGATAATTAAGATGATTCAATTTCCTAGGTATGTAGGTAGAGTAACAGTGAATATGGCTGTGCAAGAATCTGTGAGAGAGGTTGTCAAATGCTTTGTGTATATACCAGGAGTAGTATACCTAGAATATAGGATAGAGTTCTTTTCTGTCTCTTCAGAGTTCTCTATACTGTTTTCTAGAGTGTTGAGAACAGTTTTCAATCCCCACCCACAGTGGATGAGTCTTCTCTTCTCCTACATCCTCTCCAACATTTGTTGTCTGTTGGGCAGTTGATCTTTGCTCTTCTGACTAAAGGAAGTTAAAATCCCAGGGCTATTTTGATTTGCATTTCCCTAATTGTTGGCAATGAGGATCTCAGTATTACGTTGGGATATTTGTGATTTCCATATCAGTAGAATCCTTATTCTTTCCTCTCTTGTAAACTTCTCACTATTTTGGCAGTGCTACTGATTGTTGGGAAAGGATGTAAAAATTTAAAAGGACGGGTACTCAGAGAAATGATGAGAGACTCTCGCACATACCGCTTATGAGAGGACAAGGAATTTGAACATCTCCTTTTCATCATCAAATCACAGATCTGGTAGAAATATAGAAGGCAAGCCCATGTCTAGCATGTGTATTTATTTTAGTGGAAGCTTTCTTTTTCATTCCAAGGTGGAAATTGTATGATGTACCATTGGTACGTAGTGAGGAATTACTAAGAGGACCAAGTGCAACCAGTCAGTGTCCCTAGAGTTCCCTGCCCAACTTTCACACAACTCAGCTGGATAAAGGATGGAAGTTTCTCCAAGAGCAAATATTTCCCGATTCTATAAAGTTACAGAGCAGCCTTGTGCATCTTATCTGAGCCTTGTAGGTTTCACTGGTTTCCTGAGTAGTATGACTTCTTTTACCAGAGAGAATACGTCAGTTTATAGGAAATAGTTACACTACAGATATCACTAAACTTAAAAACAAATACATGTGGCCCTGCAACCATATCTACCATGTACATAGTCCAATTTTACTAGTAATTAGATGGCTAAGGGAGAAACATTGCTTTAAAGCTTGATATGTAATTATTAGTAAATATTAATGGTTGTGTGAATAGAGCACACACACAGAATTCACGCACAGAGAGGTAGCACACAATATAAATAAATGCCTTTTACCATATGTTTATCCATACAACTGTCTCTAGCCTCCTTTACCCCAGTGCTCAATTCTTTCCTCTCTGACATTACTTATTAACATGTTTCAGGTTCATCCATAGATTAGATAACTCACTCTATCAAAAGTAGATGGCTGAATACGTTGCCTATAAAATTGACCTCTGACAAAATGTAATTTTCTCAATGTCTTTCAAGGCAACTTAGGCATAGGGTGCACTGTAGTAGCAGCCCTTTTCCTGATGATGCCAACATATTGTGGCATCCCATCTGTGAGCCTCAGGTGTTTCCTTCTATCAATTGGTCAAAAGTTAGCCTCCATAAGGACATAGTTGTGAGTAGAAAGATAAACATTGAATAAACAGAAGTAAGTGACGAGGGAGCCTGGGCCATCTGTTCATTTAATTTATTTCTGCTTTCTGGATCGGCTTCAGCCTGCTACTTAATGTGTCACTTGCATCAAATATTCAATTGCTAGACCACCTGCGTAACCTTATGACTAAATTCAAAGAAACTTAGTTCATTGTAGACAGTTCTGACTGTACATTTTCTTGGTGTTTCTTCATAAGCAGACAACCTAAGATGCTAATATAAAGCTAATTCTTCCATTTAAATTTATTTGAAAGTTTTACACCTAGGACAGTAGCTGAGCAGAGCTATTTGGATAATATAGTAAAGGTTTTACATCTGGTTGCCATTACTGCAATTAATTAATTATTAGTTAACTAATCTATACTTTCCATATGGAATCTGATTATCTACCCTAGCAGGAAGAGCTTTGTTTCAGAACTCTATATGAACACCATATATCCACAGACTTAACACAAGAAATACAAGACCCATGTAACATAACTGAATCTCTATATAAAGTAAATATTTCGTCAGAAAAAGCATGCAGTGTAAACTGAAATTCTTAACATCATTCAAAACTAATAATGTTCCATAATCTCCTGATCACTCACTTGGATTTATTTTGTAGCAAGAAGTAGGGAAGGTGACTAGACATGCTGGCTCTTTTTAAATGTGCACAGTGGTATTAGTTCTATTTGATTTCACAGTTTCCATTGTTATTTGCATACATACGTATTACATACTTTGTTAGTCCACACTCTGCCATCACCTGCCCTGATTTCTCACATTCTAAGTGGTTCTGTCCACTCCAAATAATCTCCTTTTACCTTTAAAACTTGTAAAAATTTCAAATGTATTAATGTGGAATAATTTAATACTCTTATTTAACAAGTAAGAAATCTGTAGTGCTGAGAAACTAAACATCCAGCCCCTGTCCATATTCTTGGATTGCAGTATAACAAAATATTTCCAGTGCCCATGTTAAGACCTACTTAAGAAGCTACCATAATGACACCAGAAAATAGAGACATCTTTAAACTGTGTCTCAAATTTATATTATGTGATATATTTTATTTATCTTAATTGTTTATTTTAGCTTCCTGACTAGATAACTGTTTCCTATTAAAAAGTGACAGCTGATTGTCTTGACATGTACTGGTAAGATGTGCTAAAAAGGCGGAGGAATAGGGATTTCCAGTTGAAGGCCAGCCAAAGTTATAACTTTCAGGGCATTTGAAAGTAGGCAAGAATAATAATATGCATGAAAGTGATTAAACAGGGCTGGACTGGAAGAGTAGGAAATATCAGGGTCTAGGTAAAAGGTTAGATAACAAAAACTAAGAATGTATTTAAAAGTATACAGAAACATTAGATGTTATAAACAAAAATATTAATTAACAATAAGTAAAAATAACATGAAATGGAAACACCATTCAGGAATTAATAGTGTTATTCCTAGAAGTCTCAGAATTTTATACAAGAACCTCATTCAAGTCTGTATTGAATAATTCTTCCCTGGGAGATGTTGGACAGAGTTTCAGTAGCCATCAAAGTTAAACAGGATATTGCCATTGCTCTTGAATAATAGAAGAAAATGGTAAGATCCTATTCTTGACAGCATACACTTGGGTTGCAGGACACTGAGAAAGCATAGTAGATGTGAACAGGTTACTCCTTCTGTGGTGGTGCGCCTTTATAATGCTGCAGGGTACTAAACAGGCAGTTGAAAGAGAAAACTCATCAACAAACTTGTTCAACTGTAGACTGTGCTATAACAGTGACTCATTAGTCAACTCATATCTAAGGGTGCTATAGTGATGTAACTCTTTCGGGGATAATCAATTATACCATTCCCAGAGGAACATTGAAGATAAAAAAGGCTCAAAGAATTTAAGAGCCAGGGGATATACAAGATGTTGTGAAAAGCTGCCATACTGGTATGACATTTCCCTTACCATCATGAACACAGAGAAAGTATAGATACCTGCATGAGACTGGCATTTCTAGTTTTGTTTTTTACTATGAATAGAAGTGGTGCTTAGGAGAATCCATTTCTTCCTCAAGAACTCATAACCATGAACAGAAATTGCTGCTGACAAAGTGGTTGCCAATTTTCTAAAGTTGTATCTCTGGGAGATTAAGTCAAAAGAGGACTGGATTAAAAGGGTAAAGAGAGGGGGCATAACTACAGATGATCAGAGTATACGTGCAATACATAGTTTGTATGTATGAAGCTGACAAAAGTAAAGACAAAATTAAAAATAAAGAATGTGACAGCATTGTAAAGAGCATAGGATCTGAACAAAATAAAAGAAGGAAGACAAAGTTCTATCAGGAGATGTCATAATACAGACTTTACTCAGAAAACATTTCTACTAGTAGAAAAACCACTGACAAATAAAAATAAAAAATAAAATGCAGCAAGTCATGTCTAAAAAGAAGGTATCTCACAGTGATCTTTAGTCATGAAATTAAAAAAAAATACTGTTGACAGGATGGTGAAGTGTGAAGCCCAAGTATGTCTCTGTGTACTTGTAGACTTGGGATCTAAACTTTGTAGCTACTTGCTAATTATGAGGCCTTGGGGAATCTAATGAGCTTTTCTGATCTCATTTTTCTAGGTTGAAACAGAGACAATGAATCTCCATCAATGAGAACTAGCATTCAATATGAGCTTTGCAGGTTCTCCGTTCTAGATTTCTCAACACCTGGCAACACTGCAGTAAATTTTTACTGTTTTACAATTCTACATTATTCTTTATGATATTTCAGAAAAGGCAGAGATTCTGTTGATTTTATAGTCAGTCTCCACAAAGCCCCACAAAGTTAGTCACTAATGAGGTTAACTCTCAGTTGCTAACTAATTAATTTGAAATTGCTAAATACTCACATGAATAAAATCCTAGTTTTCATGATGAGTCACTCACTAAAATTGAAGAGCTGTTTAAGTTGTGTAAAACATTGATTAATTATCTTTCCAAAATAAGAGTCCAGGGATATTTAAACTCTGCTTTTCAACAGCAGAGGAATTTCTTCAAACCACTAAGCCATTTTATGACTACAAGTAGGACAAACATCACAAACAGCTCTTGACTATGAGAAAGAGGTAACAGGACACAGGAGAATGACCCTACTCCCCATTTCCACAGCAGCATGTGAAGTGTAGCACTGTGAGGTGAACAAACACAATCACAGATGGGGAATGGCAACAGCTGTCTCTATAAAGACTTTGGCCTCCTGCAGTCTTGCCATCCTAGAGGCAGAAGGGTTGGTTGATGGCCGCCCACCATGCCACACTTTATTGCTTCATTGACTGCATTGCAAATGCTGGCAACAATTTGCCAGCCCACAAAAGAAATAATTTGATTTACTCAAGTTCTCGTTTTTGCTAACACATTCCAGAGTCTTGCGTGGTGTCCTTGGTTAAATGGTGTCCTTGTAAAATTGAGAGGCAAAAAATAAACTGTTTCCCCCTAAACCAAATAGACGTAGTGCTGTGATATGAAATTACTGGTGTGGGGGGGTGTGATTTGGGGAAATTACAGTTCCTTGTTTAGTATGTATCCTGCATGCCCTACAGCCTTCCCTAACCAGTAGCTCCCAATTTCATTTAAATTGTAATGATTTCCTTTAAGGACAATTAAGTTGCCTAAGAGCAGGGCATGCATACTAATGTGTCAGAAGCAAGGCTCAGTGTTAAAGAGAGTAATAACTGGTTATTAATATGATAATTAAATGTTAATGCTTAGCAACCCAATGATATCTGTTAAATAACTTAAAATTTGGTGCCAAATCCTGGCAGATGAATGCTATCAAAAACAATAAAATGCAGCAAATATCAAGATAAATGATTCTAATCTGCCATTAAATTGCATATATTTCTGTGATTTGCATCTCATAAAGAGAGGTCCTTCCTTTTCCCTCCTATCTGCCGCTGTGTAAAGCTAATGCAATTATCCACACACATTTCAGATTTTCATACTTGTGTATATCTATGTATATTCAAAAGGAAGAAGCAATAGAAAGTAAATATAGAGATGGGTGCCATTCTAGAACATCCTTTTGTAATTATTCTTTTAATTATATGCATGCTCTGGATTAAAAAGAAAGAAAAGGAATATCTACCAAGTGGTAGTCAAAATTTTAGTAATTTTTGTGCCTCCAAATTATCCAGTTCCATCTTTGAATAAAGTATTTTGTAATAAATACTTTATAGTGTCCTAGTATTATTTAATGTTATTCTCTTTAAAATTCCACTTATAAATGTTAAACTGTATGTTCTTAATTATTCATTATTAGTGGTGATGTTTAAAATTATACACATATTTACATTTGAGAGGTCCATCATTTATCATTTTTTAACTTAACATTAGCTTCAACTAAGGTTAAATGCTAAAATATAAAACGGAAATTTTCAATGTTCACTTAAATTGTTCATTAGATGACTTGTTCTATAGCTGTGAGCAAAATCTTAAAAAATTGCTTCATATATTGTTGCACAACATTTTTAAGAAGTGTTAAAGTTACTTCTTAATCTACAATGAGATAAATAGTAGGCCTTTCATTAAATGAATTAACAAAGAAAGCATAAAATTAGACAATATCACAATAAAAGATGTATTTGTAAAATTCTGCTTTATTTTGACAGTATTTTGCTTTTCTTCTATATGATTAAGGAATTCCAGTACTGGTCATAAATAAATAAAAGAAAATAAGATTAAGTCATTTTTACCATGTTTGCTAGACTTTTTCATAATAGCTAAAATGTGAAATCAAACCAGATGTCCTTCAGTCAATAACTGGATTAAAATATAATATATTAAAAATATGATACACATTAGAAAACAATTCAGAAATACAAAACAAAGAAATAAATCTTATCATTTGGCACACCATGATTAAAACTGAAGCCCATTTTATCAAGTTAAATAAACCAGACACAGAAAAACAAATACCACATGTTCTTACTCATTTGTTAAAACAAATAAGTCAATCTTGTTGAAGAGAATAGAACAGTTTTCACCAGACATGTGGAGAAAAAGCTAGGAAGAGGTTAAAAAAAAAATAATGATAATGGCCACTGAAACATCTTTAAAATAGTAGAGTGACTATTAGCATTCTGTCTAAACTCCATCCCTACAGTTACCTGGCAATAGCCAGGTATGCCCCTCCCCACAGTTACCTGGCAACAGCCAGATAGGCCTAACCCACTATAAAAAGGTCTTCTTGTCCCTCTTCTTTCTCTTGCACTCTTGCTCTCTCTTGATCTCTTGATCCCTCTGTCCCCTCTCCTCTTCCCCCTTCCCTTCCCCCTTTCTCCATGTGCTCATGGCAGGCCTCTACTTCTCTACTCTCTCCCTCTCTCTGTCTCTACTACCCTCTTAACTCCCCTCCCCATGCCCTGAATACACTCTATTCTATACTCTACCTATTCTACTCTACTCTACTCTACTCTACTCTACTCTACTCTACTCTACTCTACTCTACTCTATTCTATTCTATTCTATACTGTGATTGGTCCCTCAGGGGAAAGAGATGCTTAGTCATGGGCCTGCTGAGACATCCCCTTCCCTCATACCTCACCACACACCCATGGAATAAATTCTCTTTCTCTTTATCTTTTTATAAACACACAGTGACCATCAGTTAAAATAATTCATTTTATATTTCAATTTGACTATGAAAAATATGTAGAAACCCCAACTCTTAAAAATCATTAATGGCTAATATCTACTTACCATTTGTCTGAAAAATTCATGATGTCCTCTTCTTAATAGCTGAATAGCATTTTACTGTGTAAATTAAGCACATTTTCTGTATTCATTCTTTGGTTGAGGGGTATCTGAGTTGTTTCCAACTTCTGGCTATTACAAATAAACCTATTGTGAACATAGTGGAACATGGTTCTTTGTGGTACGGTGGGATATCTTTTGGGTATATCCCCAGAATATATATACACAGAGGACTGCCTGGCCTGGCGTCAGTGGGAGATCACCCTAATCCTGAGAGAACTGAGTCCCAGGTAAAGGGGATGTCCAGTTTCAGGAGAAGGAAAGGGTGAACACTCTCCTAGAGGCAAGCGAGAGGGGCAATTGAGGATGAGAGTGACTGCAATGTTTGGAACGCAAATAAAGTAATTAAAAAAGAAAGCATTAATGGCTAAAGATGTATAAATGCCTACTAGTATGATTGGATTATTATATATTTAAAAAATATTTTATATAACATAATGTAAATTAAACAATGAGTGCAACAATAAAAAGGGAGATATTTTTAAATAACTAGAAATTAATCCAATAGAAAGAAGGCACTGGCCTTGAATACTAATGGAATACCTCTTGTTTCTGAAACTGAAAGAAACACAATGAGTTTGCAATATTTATAGTTGTGAAAGCAAGATTTTCATTCAGCAACTTTTAAAATTCTCAGTGAAATAAAAATGCCTGATATTTAGACATTAATTCAAACAGTTGTATGTTAGATGTATTTCTCTTTGAAAACAATAAGTAGTGGAATTTTCAAAATGGAGACTTTGACCTCCATTTCTTATGTTCTGTTAGTATGCAGCTCTCTCAACCATAAAGGTTGGAGCAGCCCAGTTAGTTTTTTCTCTTGCCAACTTCTGGCCCAAGTTACTGTCTTGGGCCTTTCTTAAGTTCTCTAGGATAGTAAGGGATATTTTGTTATCTGGTCTCCAGGCTTATCTCTTCAATTTCTGTTCAAAACTATACAGACATTGTTGTTCCTGCCTCCCTGCAAACTTCTCCAATAGCCATAATGTATCTGTAGAAGTTTTTTTTCAATTGGCAAATGATTCTATTCAGGATGAGGAATAAGTCTTATCTTCTAATAAAATATTCCATGCATCATCCTTTTCTTCCTCTGACATTGGCTTTTTATGTCTCAACTTTTACAACAAGAAATAAAAAACAATACAGAGAGATTGCTTTTGCTGGAAATGCTTGCTAGCATTTATATTCAGGAGTTTGAAATTTCCACTAATATTCTAAGTGCTTAAAAATCATGTGTTATTTATTGTATGCCTACCAAACAGGAAGTAATGTAAAAATAGTACATATCTCTAGAAATACAGGATAATGTTTTGATTAAGTTCGCAATTAAAAATTACTCATTTTATTTTGTGTTTGAGTGTAGTAGAATTTGTGTACCAGGTTTAACCATGTACAGCTAGTATAAACAAAAACTACAATAATAATGTTCCCAAGGAAAACTATAGAGTTGCTTCTTTGTTTATAAATTTTCAGCTCAGGAAAAGCTAAAACCAAAGAATAAGTGGGAACGACACAGATGATCTAAGTTTTCTTCATGAGGCTAATAGATAAACTTAAGTACCAAAAGTGTCATATGTGAGGAGACAGCTAAGTAGGGGTTTAATTAAGAAATTCATCCAGGGGATAAATTTATTGAGAGTTTATATGTGATTAAGACATTAATCCATCTTAATGATGCCTGTCTCAAATTATTGTTTTGTTGCTCAACAATATTTCCTAATAGAACTGTGAACCATAGACATTGTAAAATATTACATCTCTTCCCTCTACCATGAGGAAGAGAATATCTAAAATAAGCCAAAAGTTTCATACCAGAAGAAGCATTATGAATGATTTATTATTTGTTTATTTTTATTTATCATTTTATGTATTGTTTTATACAAAGTCTTTTAAATTCAAATCCAGCCTCAAACCTGCTAAAATAGCAGGAGATAACATCTGCCTCTTAATTTCCCCTCCTCTGCCTGCACCCCTGTTGGAAATACATGCCTGGCTCACTGAGGGGTAAGATGTAACTCAGCGCTTGATGATTGTTGGGCTAGAACTCTGTCAACTGCCTGCCAACCAGAATGCTTTATCTTTTAAAATGAAGCAAAAATTGTTCATTATCTTCATGTATAATATATAGGTATATGTGTTTGCATATAAATATTTCACCAATGAACCATAGAGTATTAAAATTTCAATGTTAGCAAAGAGAATCCTCCCTTTAAGAAAAAAAAATCCATCAAAACATCTTCTATTTCCATTTCTCTTAGTTGTTCCCAAGAACTTAAGGGCAAACATTATTGCTAAAGATACTATATGTTTTAAGACACAGGACTTGAAGGGACCAAGCTGGTACTGACTAAGAAATTTCCTTCCTGAAATCTCATTGTATCAAAAGGTGTGATACAAACTGCTAAATCATAAAAGCAATCAATAGTCTACCCAGCTATAATGACTTCAAGTCATAGCAGTAACCAGATGACAAAATTAACCCCAGGAATGCACTGGGGGCAATTATTTTTTAGAGTAACCCTGAGTCATTTAACTGGACTAAAGACATGTTCAACCAGAAAGAACATAGCTCTGTAAACACAGCCAAATACTTACTAGTGGCTTGTCATGTCTCTGTCACTTTCCTAACCACAGTAATTTCTATCAGCATTCTAAATATGTATCCTTATATTGCATATAAAATCCTTAGCCCTATCAAAGAAGCTGTTTTTTGCAGTATATGGGAACTTCTACAAAACTATGACTAGTCAAAATGTAAAGAAAAAGTAACTGTGGCCTGTGGTGTGCCCTATGCCAATTAATACACCAACAACCCAACCACTACACCCAAGGCTCAGGAATCATCATAGAAGTGGAGCATAAACTAATAACCTGAAAACAAGAATGTGTTTTTGTTTGAGTTTTTTGTTTGGTTGGCTTTTGGGCTTTTAATTTGTTTGTTTTCTGTTGTTTTTATATTTTCTTTTTGGTGAGATGGTCTTTTTTATATGACAGAGATGCTACACCCATAAAAAAATCCCAAAGTTCACACATATAATCAAGACCTGGACAATGAAAACATCAGTAGACATGTCACTCTGGATTCAGGATATCTCATGAAACCTATTCCAAATGAATAACTAAAGGAAATTAAGAGAAGTAGAATATGTATTCTTTACAGAAAAACCACCTGATCAATTATTCAATCCCAAGTGATCAACCCTAAGCATACATATGTACATACATACATACATACACACATACATAATGTACTGGCTGGTTTTTGGTGTCAACTTGACACAAGCTTTAGTTATCACAGAGAAAGGAGCCTCTCTTGAGGAAATGCCTCCATGAGATCCAGCTTTAAGGCATTTTCTCAATTATTGATCAAGAGGGGAAGAGTCCAACCATCCCTGGACTGGTAATCCTGGGTTCTATAAAAAAGCAAGCTGAGCAAGCTAGTGGAAGCAAGTCACTAAGCAGCACCATGCCATGGCCTCTCGACTAGTTCCTGATTCCAAGTTCCTACTCTGTGTGAATTCCAGTCCTGACTTTGATGATGAAGAGCAATATGGAAGTGTAAGCTAAACAAACCCTTTCCTCCCCAACTTGCTTCTTGGTCATGGTGTTTCATTGCAGCAATAGAAACCTTGTGTAATATACATACATACATACATACATACATACATACATACATACATACATACATGTATGTACATATGACCAACAACACTAAACAGACACAATAAGATGTATTTATACATTCATATGTATATGTGTGTGCTTAAGAGTAGTAACGTATGAAGAAGAGAAGTCTTTGAGGAGAAGTAAAGTCACACATGAGTAGAAATGGTAGAAGTGACTCAAATACAGAACTCAAGTGGAAAATTCTCAGAAAAATCAAAATAAATAACATTTTAAGATGTAAAACTGATACTATGTGTTCGTATTTCATTATTTTAAGTTTAATAAAGCTATCAGTTAAGATGACCCATTTCATAGTTAGTAAAGGATATTCAGGGTTATTAGTAAAGAAATATTTGAACTAATATTTTGAGATAATACTTCTATAAAATTGGAATAAGAGAAAAGCCAATTAGTGTCAAATGACAGTGATTGTTATATCAACATAAAACAGGAGCAATGGCGGTTGTACCCTTTTCCAACATATCAATAGTTTGAGCTTCAGAGTCATTAAATTTTTATGTAAAAATTGCCTTTTCCCGTGTGTGTGTGTGTGTGTGTGTGTGTGTGTGTGCGTGCGCGCACATGTGCACATGCACACAAGCACATGTGCAAGCTTCAAGCCTGTTTGTGTGGTGACATAGTCTTCAGGTGACTTGTTGAGTTGACAATCTACCTAGAGTACACAATTCAAACTGACAGGTAAGTATAGAGTTGTTGATTTTCCTAATAACTACAAAGGGAAAGATCTTTAATAATCAATCAAACCTGTAAGTCAGAATTGATTTGACAATGTCTCTGCTATGTGTTACTCATAACTACATTTAGAGTGAAAGACATTCTTTGTGCCTCACAGGCAGAAGATGAAAGCTTGTAGAGGTTGTTGAACAGTAGGCACAGATTAGATCAAAGGCTTAAGTAAGCCCCTTAGTTGGTCTCCTTGAGGATAGTTGGATTCTTCATTTAGAAGTGAGCTTTGCCCTCCAGCATCTATCATCAGAGGTTACTATCACAACCACTGATGTATTTGGAACATTCTCCCAGAATATGGAGAGATTTTAATGGTGAACAGCCCAAAGCTTCATGTCCTGATTTGCTAAACAAAACCCAACATAAAATATTGATAAATGCTGTACTCCAAATTCATAAATTAGCATTACCTGCACACTTTGTACTAAATGTGGAAATTAACAATAAAAGTCAAACAAGAAGGAAAAATTAAACTCTTTAGACACTTAATACTAAATTTGCAACTCAAAAATTAAACTGTAGAAATACACTATGAGGAGGCTATGGAATAAATGTGCACTCATTTATACGTGAAAGATTTTGAAAGGCACAACCTGGAAATCGGCACCTAGTGCAGAGGAGTAGAATTAAAAATAAAACTGAAAATTAAGATCACTCCAAGTGTATAAAGGAACAACACGGATGCTCTGAGTCAGTCTTCTGCTCCTACTCACATTTGCACACAAGCTGTACACACCTGCACACATGACATATATGTCTGAGCTAAAGTACAATCAACTATTTGTAAAGAAGTGGAAATGTTAAAATATTATATATTCTATATATTATTATATAATAATATATTATTATAAATATTACATATGCTGTTAATGTGTATATATATTAGTTATGCAAATTTTATTATATATTAATATAATACTGTTAATGTTATTTTATATATATATATATATATATATATATATATATATATATATATATAATTAAAACATTATGGATTCTTGCCAATACACTAATACACTTGACTGCCCACCAGGACAAGATCAGAATTCATAAGTTGTGTGGCAGGACACTGAGAAACTAAAGTGGATCTGAGCTTGAAATTTCCTCCCTTCCCAATAGCACTCATATGCAGAAAGCAGCACGTCAAGCTATGAAGAGAGAAAAGTCCTCAATTTTTCAGAGCAATGTCGACTTTATGAGCTACAATAATGACCTGCTCGGCAAGATATACCCTGTAAGGGTACTGGTGGCAGACATTTCATGAAGATAACACACTGTTTTGATATGAGGCCTTTTTTCACAGCAGGGAACTAATTTACAGTATAGCTGGGGAACTTATTTATGGTCAAATGGAGGTCATAGGACCCAGAGAAGAACATGCTACTCTTTTGTGAGTGGACACGGTGTATCAAACATCCTTTTAAACATTCGTATTTGTAAATCCAAATTAGGGTTGTTCTATGTTTTCACCAAAAAATTTGGCAGTAGGTTGTACTTAGTGCAGAGACTTATAACTGGGCAAAATGAGGAAAGTAAGTGACTTGAGGTTTTCTTCCCTAAATAAAACATCTGTATCATCCCTTCAGGGATCAGCAGGAGCATCTGGAAGAAAGGATGGAAAATATATGAATAAGAGATTGGGGAGCAATGTTGTGAAACTGTCTTTTAGATTTGACAGGGCCATTGCACTCAGGAACTCACTGTAGTCACGGTTACATAGCAAAATTTGAACAATACTGGGAATTTATGCATTCCATCATGCATTAGGGTGGACTCACTAAAGCCTGGCACCTTATTGGCAGGACTCTGTGCAGCTAACATATGCTGGTAGATGAGGATTGTGCATGTCAATTTTTAGTGCTGTAACCACTGATATGTTGCCCTTGACCCTGAAACAAAGAAAGTTTAAGTCAAATGATTTGCTAGAAAGAAGGATTTCAGTGGAAAGTAAAGATGAAGAAGGGTAATTGGGCCTGAAGATATCAACTGAAAAACATATCAATTGACTAGGTCCATACTACTTCTCCAGTACAAACTGACATAAATGATCAAGTAAAGGAAGACAAGGAGATATATGGTGACAATAAGTGACATAAATATTAACATGTGATCAACAAAACAAAGCTTGGTTATCAGATAAATACTTTAGTCAAAATCAGATAATATACAAACTTAATTAGACACATATACAGATGAGGATTGCCTGGTCTGGCCTTGGTAAGAGAAGGGGCACCTAACCCTCAAGAGACTTGAGGCCCCAGGGAATGGGGAGACCTGGTGAGGTTGGGGTGGCAGGATGTTGACATTCTCTTGGAGATGAGGAGGGGGAATGGGATGAGGAGTTGTAAAAGGGCAGACCTGGAGGGGAAATAACAACTGGACTGTAAAAAAAGATTAAATAACAACAACAATAATAATCATAGTAATATTAATGAAAAGATTTGATTGACATGTTCCAAGACCATTTAATTTGCTGCTATAACCACTGACCTTTCTTTTGACATAGGAACAGGAATGCCTTTCACATAATGCTATTGGAAATATTTGCCATCATTGCAGCTTGACTGATACCTTATATTGTGAGACTGGAATTGTGTGAATCCAGCAATTGAGCTAAAAGAAAACAAAAACTTTTGAATATGTAGCTCTTGCTAACTAATATAAAAGGAATTTTATAATTTCTTTACAAATATTTTATTAATCATTTTGCCATCTCCTCATGCTGTTACGAATTTGATTGCTACCTCTTTTGTTTCTTTGTTATACTTAGATCTCTTTTTACTAGATTATTTATATGAAACCAGTTTCTAGGATAAAAAGCGTAAGTAATTAGAAAATATTAGTTAATGATTACAAAAATATGTATGAAAGGTGACAACTGTAAGCAGTGGTTGAAAATTTAGTGTACATAGAGGCTACTAGAAAAGTTTGTAAATAATAGAGATCACAAGTACAGTTCCTTTATTCACCCAGCTCCCCATGTCCTGCATTCAGTCCTTACATATGAATTTGAGAAATTAAAATATCTCTGTCTCTGAGTCAGCTATTTCTGGTTGAGCCATTTATTACATCTTAAACTATTAATAGAGTTTAATGTCTTCATCTTTACTCTTACTTTAACTCAAAAGGAGGAGAGTTCTGCTGTAGGGGAGTCAATTAAAGTACTCATTACTATAAATACGAGGAAGGTGGAACATTTTATATTACCATAATTCCTGAAAGATACTTGCAGGAAGATGTGAAAGGGATTCTATGAGATGACGTTGCATTCAACTTCACAGGTATACATTGCAAGGGCTGCAAAAAATAGCAATTGTGGTATTTGATTATAGATAGTTCTATGATTACATGGTTCTGTATGCAATAATAGATCCTACTGACTAGAGGAGGAAAGATTGTCAGTTTCTTATCTGGATCTATGAAAACAACATTATTTACTTCAACTGCCAATTGTTCCTTTTTTATTTATCCAAAAGCCATTACTAAATGTATTTATTTAATAAATAACAGCTGAGTATCTGCCGTGTGCCAAAGGTTAATTTATGCTACTCTCACACAAAGGCTTTTATTAAAAACATATACCTCAAGTCTCTCTAAGTAGAAAATGATAATTTGATTAGAAGGTAAAAGTCAGTATGACCATTTTCATCTAGAAACGTCTTAAAGTTATTTTTTTCATTTCTGTCTTTAGAGACAGCAGGTGAATTGATCAGCATTTCAGTTTTGCATTTTTGGACACAATCCAGTTAAACATAGATTATCAATTCATCTGCATTTGAAGTCACTCAAATAATTACATTCTAGACTAGAATAATTACATTTTAGTCTACATGCTTATCCACTTATCAAGGAGTCTGCCCTGTTTTAAAAGCCTTCCTTCATTTTATTTTTTTTCCAGGAAACTTTATAGCATTTCTAGGGAAGAAAATCTCTTCTAACATGTCCAATATAATAATTCCCTAACAAAAGGGAAAAATTTGTTCAGAATACTTTGACCTATTAACAACATTTCACACCATTTGTTCCATATATATATATATATGTATATATATATACATATATATATATATATTCACACACACATATGGAATTACTAAAATAATATACAATTCTGACAAATTTCGAAATGAATTCAAAAATAGGTAATGAGTAAAATCACATGTATTGGTGAAGTTCATCAAGTACTACATTTAAAGAGATTTAGAATTCATATTAAAACATGTTAGTATATGAATAATAATATGTCTGAATATCTTTTAAAAATTCAGTGCCATGAATATCTGACAGAATGAGTTTCCCAATATTTCTCTAGGAAAATCAGGTTCAATTTATATCATTTGTACATAAAATATCTTTTACATACATGTAACTTGCTCTGTGTGTGAAGATTACTTTTGCCTCTCATTTTTTTTTCTTTTCCTTTTTGAAAGCTAACTGCAAAAACTTCCAAGGATATTAAACTTAAAAGAGTAATATCATCCAGGAAAAAAAAAAAAAAGAAGCCTTTGAAATGACCTGAAAAGTTGGCGTGGTTATTTACATTTAAGTACAAGTAGTAAAACTGTAGCAAGGAAATAAACAAAACCGATGAGATATGTAGATAGTAATCTGCTAATGGAAAAATAAATAAGTTCATGAAATATCTGTGAGAGATAATAGGATATACAGTGAATAAGACATTACACCAAGAAAGCCATTTTAATGAGAAGTTGATTTTGGTAATTAGACATTTTGATACTGAAAAAGCAATCAGATATAAACAAGGGAATGCTGACAGTTTGAGGTTATGTGGATTCCAAAAGGTCACTCTTGTATTACAAAATAGTCAAAATAACTCCCCAGTTTCACTGAGTCAATGCTTAAAACCTGAAATGATACATAGAAAGAGCTAAGCATTTTTAGACAAACAAATGATAGGAATATATTCATAAATAGATATTCTCCCTAAGTTAACAGAAAGGATGAAAAATATACTTACCAGAACAATGTAACCTGTCTGGCATGTCAGAGATGTATACAGCATGTTTATTATCTTTTCAACCTCCTTCATTGACCCCCGAATCTACGAGAAAAGCTGAAGATAGGATTCACTGTATGTGCAATAAATTGTTCATGTTCATATGCAGAGACTGCATTCTCCAGACCCTTTCTGAAACCCTGGCTTTGTGGCTTTGTGTTTTCCATCCAAGTATTTCCCAAACCAGACTTTCTAGATGTCTTGTCTTCTTCCCTTTGTTTTATTTTATATTGGTTACTTTTTTTTCCAGAAAAGTATTATACTGATATGATTATAATAATGATATATTATGAAGTTTTTTATGCTTCCATTCCAGTTGGAAAATTTTGAGTAATTTTTTTTCTTACGTTTAGTGGTGGTATAGTCAGCTCCTAAACAGTGTTGGTAAGACACTACCCTCTGAGCTTTCATCTACAGCGCAGACTCCTTTCCTTATGAGTTATGAGGTAGATTTTCTTTCCCCTTTCTCCACTTAATCTTCTGCTGGGTATGGAGATGGCTAATGAGTTGCCCTCCTCTCCTTCTAAGTCAATTCAGAGATGTAACATGGTGGTGTTCAAGGTGAGTATGTTGTTACTAACGAGTATGTTACAGAGAGGAGTACAGGGCTAACATAAGCTTTGAGAGTAAGTTTGGGTCGCCTGCACTAAACCACTGCATCTGGCCCTGAATAACAGAAAAAGGACATTTCTATTTGCAAGCTAGTTACCTCAGAGCCGGTTAAGTTAAAGGTTAATGTGATAAGACAAGAGGAAACGTTCACTAATGGATTGCCTGCTGCATCAAGAGTGTGATTATATCAAAAGAGTCCCTGTTTCAAAATGGTGAACCTAAAAGAAGAGAAGTTTAAATTGTTTATTATTATATCTTGGGTAATACAGGGTTATGCGAGGGTGTCAATATCCTAAGAAGTACATATACTACTTTTAACTCGAGTAATCCTTCCTTGTTTCAAATATTTGTTGTTCTCAAACGGAATTTTGAACTGCCTCAAGAAAACACTAACATAAGCACCTAGTTTCCACAGGAAGAAAAAAATAAAGAAAAAGGAAGAAATGAGTATTTTTCCTTAAGACTATCGAAGATGATTTCACACATCAGTTTATTACAGAATTTTATGCAAACTGCACTATTTCTCTTCATATTTCTCTGTTTCTCTGCTTACTGCAAGACTAACACCTTAAGTCATTACCCCTTGCACAGACACAGGACTCCAAGTTAAAACTCAGGCTTCTATTTTTGCAAGAGAGAGAAAAGGGAGAGGTAGAGGAAATGAGAGAGATGGAAAAGAGGAGGAGAGGGAGGGAGAGAAGGAAGAAGAGAGAGAGAGAGTGAGAGCGAGAGCGAGGGTGAGAGCGAGAGCAAGAGAGAGAGAGAGAGAGAGAGAGAGAGAGAGAGAGAGAGAGAGAGAGATAGGAGAGTTGGAGTATGAATTTCTCCCAGCTCCTGAAAGATAGAGAGATATTCTCATATTTTATAGTATTTCTTAATATGAAAATGAGTTTTCAAACTAGATATTAGTACATTTTGGTCTTAATATGCTTTGATCAACAGCAGTCTAATTTCTTTTCTTCATTAGGCTTTCTCTGTTGCTTGCAGTTTCAGTCCACCTGTGGAAGAGGAGCACACTGATTCTGCGGTGCCTTCTGGTCATCATCATTTGTCTTTTGGTCACGTGAAATTTCCTCTAATCAAATCAATTTAAGCAAAGTGACATCCATGTAATAAAGTCATATGCATTCTCTTATTTTAATTCTAATTGTAATAACACTTACTATAAGATACATTCTTTGAGAAACTTCTTATTCTTTTTCTTTTCTGTAGAAGTTATATTTTTATTTATTTATTTATTTATTTATCCATTCACTTTACATCCAGATCACTGTCCCTCCACCTGATCAACCCCTCCTACAATTCCTCCCGCATTGCCCATCCCCTTCTCCTTTGAGAGGGTGGGAGCTCCCTTGAGTATCCCCACACCTTGGAATATGAAATCTCGACAGGGCTAGGCACATCCTTTCCCATGCAAAAAAGCATAGTTAGAAGAATATATCCCAGAGACAGGTAACAGCTTTTGGGATAGGCCCTGCTCCAGTTGTTCAGGACCCACATGAATACCAATTTCCACATCTGCTACATATATGTGGGGTTGCCTAGATCCAGCCCATTTATAGTCTTCGGTTAGTGGTTCAATCTCTGAGTGCCTCACAGGACCAGGTTAGTTGATTCTTTTGGTCTACCAGTGGAGTTCCTATCTCTTTAGGGATATTGTATCCTTCCCCCTATTCTTCCCTAAGAGTCCCCAAGCTCCATCCACTGTTTTGCTGTGGGTGTCTGCATCTCTCTGAGTCACGTGCTTGGTAGAGCCTCTCAGAGGAAAGTCTTGCTAGACTCCCGTCTGCAGGCATAAAAGAATATCATTAATAATGTCAGGGATTGGTGCTTGCCCATGAGATGTGTCCAAGTCTGGACTCTTACTGTTTGGCTCTTCTCTTAGTCTCTATCCCCTATCCCTGGATTTCTTATAGACAGGATAAATTTTTGGTCAAAAAGTTTGTAAGTATGTTGAGGTTCTTACCACTACACTCAGAACCCTGCCTGGGTACCGGAGGTGGCCTCTTTTGGTTCCATATTCCCAAAGTTACGAGTCACTGCGAGGTCATCCCCACTTATTTCCCCCTTCCTATCTCATACCCAGTTCCCTCCTGCCTTCTACTTCCTACAACTATTTTATTGCCCCTTCTATGTGAGATCCAAGCACCCTTGCTTGGACCTTCCTTCTTGTTTAGCTTCATTGGGTCTGTGAGTGTAGCATGAATATCCTGTGTTTTACAAATCTCTGTTTATAAGTGAATATGTACCATGCATGTTCTCTTGGGTCTGAATGATATTCTCAAGTTCCATTTATTTGCCTGCAAAATTCATGATATCTTTGTTGGTTGGTTGGTTGGTTGGTTGGTTGGTTGGTTGGTTGGTTGGTTGGTTGGTTGGTTTTTCAAGACAGGGTTTCTCTGTGTAGCCCTGGCTGTCCTGGAACTCACTCGGTAGACCAGGTTGGCCTCGAAATCAGAAATCTGCCTGCCTCTGCCTCCCTAGTGCTGGGATTAAAGGCGTGCACCACCACCACCCTGCGATATCTTTGTTTTTAATAGCTGAATCATGTACCATTATATAGATGCATCACATTTTCTATATCCATTCTTCAGTTGAGGGATATCTAGGTTGTTTCCAGTTTCTGACTAGCATGATTATTACAGTAGAGAATCTTTTGGGTATATGACCATGAGTGGTATAGCTGGGTCTTAAGGTAGATCTATTCCCAGTTTTCTGAGAAACTGCCAAATTGATTTCCAAACAGGTTGTGTAAGTTTGTACTCCCACCAGCAGTGGAGGAGTGTTTCCCTTGCTCCACATCCTTGCCAGAATGTGCTGCTGCTTGAGTTTGTGATCTTAGCCATTCTGACTAGTGTATGATGGAATCTCAGAGTTAATTGATTTGCATTTCCCTGATAATTACGGACTTTGAACACTTTTTTTTAAGTGTTTCTCAGCCATTCAAGATTTCTCTCTTGAGAATTCTGTTTATCTCTGTATGCTATTTTTTTTTGGAGTATGGTTATTTTTTCTTTTCTTCTATTGGATATTTTCATTTTCTTTATTTACATTTCAAATGTTAACTTCTTTCCTTGCTTCCCCTCCAGAAACCCCCCATCCCATCTTCCATCCCCCTGGTTCTATGAAGGTGTTCCCCCACCCATGCACCCATTCCTGCATCCCGACCTGGCATTCCCCTACATTGGGGCATCAAACCTTCACAGAACCAAGGGCCTCTCCTCCCACTGATGCTCGACATTGCCATCCTCTGCTACATGTGCAGCTGGAGCTATGGGTTCCTACATGTGTACTTCTTGGTTGGTGGTTTAGTTTCTGGGAGCTCTGGGGGTGTCTGGTTGTTTGGGGTTACAAACCCCTTCAGATCCTCAGTCCTTTCTCTAATTCCTCCATTGGGGACCCTGTTTTTAATTGGGTTATTTGGGTTTTGTGTCTAAATTCTTTTTATACATTTTGCATATTAGTTCTCTGTCAGATGTGGGGTTGATGAATATCTTTTTACAACCTGTAAGCTGTCCTTTTGTCCTACTGATAGTGTCATTTACCTTACAGGAGATTTCTAGTTTCACGAGGTCAATTGTTGATCTTAGAGACTGGCTTCTGTTCATGAAGTTATCACCTGCACCAATGAGTTCAAGACTATATCCCATTTTTTATTCTATTAGATTTAGTGTATCTTGTTTTATGTTGAGATCTTAGAACCTCTTGGGCTTCATTTTTGTGCAGGGTGGTAAATTTAGACCTATTTGCATTATCTATATGATATCCAGTTAGACCACCACCATTTGTTGATGGTGCTTTCTTTTTTCCATTGCATGGTTTTGTCTTCTTGTCAAACACCAAGTATCCATAGGTGTTCTGGTTTATTTCACAGTCTTTGATTTGATTCCATTTATAAACCTGTCTGTCTCTATACCAATACCATGCAGTTATTATTATTCTGTAGTATAGCATGAGGTCAGGGATTTTGATACCTCCCAAAGTTACTTTATTATTAAGAATTGTTTTATTCATCATGTTTTTGTTTGTTTTGTTTTTCCATATGAAGTTGAGAATTGCTCTGTTAAGGTCAGAAAAGAATTGTGTTAGAATTTAGGTAAGATGGCCATTTTCACTGTGCTTTTATTTTACTGTTTACTCACTGCCCCATTCCAATCACCCCTCCCATTATGTTAATTCTTCTGATGCATAAGCATGGGAGATAATTCTGATATCTTCCTCAAGATATCTTCAGCAACTTGAAGCTCTTGTCATGTAGGTCTTTCACTTGCTTGGCTAGAGTTACACCAAAATATGTTATATTATTCATTGTTATTCTAAAGGGTATTGTTTCTCCAATTTCTTTCTCGGCCTGTTTATCATTTGGATAAAGGAGAGCTACTGACTTGTTTTTTTTTTTTTTTTTTTAGTTAATTTTGTATATAGTCACTTTGCTTAACATGTTTATCAGCTGTAGGAGTTCTCTGGTACAAATTTTGGGGTCACTCATTTATACTATTATATCATCCACAAATAATGGTATTTTGACTTCTTTTCCAAATTGTATCATTTTATACTCTTTAGTTGTCTTATTGCTCTGTCTAGAACTTCAGTAACTATACTGAGTAGAGAGGGAGAGAATGGGCAGCCTTTTCTTTTACCTGATTTTAGGTAATTGATTTAAGTTTTCATTGAATTTGATGTTGGCTGTTGCCTGCCTGTATATAGCTTTGACTACATTAAAATATAAGCTTTGTATACCTGATCACTCTAAAACTTTTAACATGAAGGGATGTTGGATATTCTCAAAGGTTTTTCAACATCCAATGAGATAATTATGTGATTCTTTTTCTTTCAGTTTATTTATATGGTGGATTAACTCTTCTTTGGAAGTCTGGTAGAAACCCAGCATTGTTTGATTGTTTGTTTGTTTTGGAGATTTTAATGACTGCTTATATTTCCATAGGAGTTATAAGGCTGTTTAAATAGTTTACCTCATCTTGATTTAATTTTGGTAAGTGCTATATGTCTACAAAAAACATACATTTTATTAAAATTTTCCGATTTTAAGGAGTAGGGGCTTTTGAAATAAAACTTAATGATTCTGCGAATTTCCTCAGTGTCTGTTATTATATCTCCCTTTTTATTTCTGATTTTGTTTGTTTGAATACTATATCTCTGTCTCTTGATTAGTTTGGCTAAAGATTTGTCTATCTTGATGATATTCTCAAAAGAAACAGCTCCTGGTTTCATTGATTCTTTGTATTACTATTTTCATTTCTAACTGATTGATTTGAGCTAACTGATTTGATTTTGATTATTCCCTGCCTTCCATTCTTCTTCAGTGTTCTTTCTTCTGCCACTGCTTCTTCTCCTTCTTCATCTCCTTTTCCTTCTTCTATTTCTTCTACTTCTACTTCTTTAATTTTATAATTTTTTTTCTTCTACAGCTTTCAGGTGTACACCAGTGGTATGAGAACCTTATAATTTGTTTATGGAGGCACATAATGTTATGAATGTTCCTCTTTACTGTTTTCATTGTGTCCAAAATTTGTATATGTTGCACCTTTATTTTCATTGATTTCTAGAAAGTAATTTCTTCCCTGACTCAAAGATTGTTGAATAGGGATTTGTTCAGTTACAATGAATGTGTAAGATTTTGGGTGTTTCTGTTATATTGAACTCCAACTTTAATCTATGCTGTTCTGATAAGATACAGGCATTATTGCAATTCTCTTGTATCTGTTGAGGCTTGCTTTGTAACCAAATTCATGTTCAGTTTTGTAAAAGGATCCATGAAGTGCTGCAAACAAGGTATAGTCTTTTGTGTTTGGGTGAAATATTCTGCAGATGTCTGTTAGGTCCATTTGATTTATACTGTATGTTAGTTTAATTATTTCCTAGTTTTCCTTCAACGAGTATGAAGTGTCCTTCCTTGTCTCTTTTGATTAGATTTGGTTGAAAGTCTATTTTATTAGATATTAGAATGATTACTACAGCTTGCTTCTTGGGTCCATTTACTCTGAGGTATTATCTATCTTTACTGCTTAGGTGTGATTCTTGCATACAGTGAAATGATCCTGTTTTCATATCCATTCTGTCGGTCAGTGTCTTTTTTATTGGGGAACTGAGTCCACTGATGTTGAGATGTATTAGTGACTAGTTATTATAATTACTTTTATTTTGATGTTGGTGATGTTAATGTGTATTTGTTTATATGTGCTTCCCTTGTTTTTACTGGTATGGAATTACTTATTTCTGTGTTTTATCAGAAGCAATTATCCTCCTTGTGCTAGAGTTTTCCTTCTAGTATTTTCTGTAGTGCTGTATTTGTGGATAGATGTTGTTTAAAATTGGATTTATTTTGAAATATCTTGTTTTCTCCATCTATGATGACTGAGAGTTTTGCTGAGTATAGTAGTGTAGGATGGTATCTATGTTTTTTTAGAGATTGCAATAGATTTTTCTAGGGCCTCCTAGCTTTGAGAGTCTCTGTTGAGAAGTTGAGTATAATTGCATACAGTTTGCCTTTCTATGTTACCTGGCATTTTTCCCTTTTGTTTTTAATATTCTTTCTTTATTCTACAGAATTTATCTTCTGATTAGTATGTGGCAGGAGGATCTTCTTTTTATGGTCCAATATAATTGGTTCTATAAGTTCATTTATAGGCATCTAAGGCTTCAAGTTTTGGAAGTTATCTAGGATTTTGATCAAAATATTCTCTGGTTATTAGAGCTGAGACTCTTTATCTTCTTCTATCCATGTTTTACTTAGATTAGCTTGTTTCATGGTGTCCCAGACTTCCTTAAAATTTGTACCAAAAATTTTTAGATTTAACATTTTTTGACTGATGTATCACTTTTTTCTCTCATATCTCCTTTGCCTGAAAATTTCTCTTCCATCTTCTCTATTCTGTTGGTGATACTTGCAAGTGTTGTTCCTGTTTCACTTTCCTAGGTTTTCCTCCGTCTCCCGTCTCCCGTCTCCCGTCTCCCGTCTCCCGTCTCCCGTCTCCCGTCTCCCGTCTCCCGTCTCCCGTCTCCCGTCTCCCGTCTCCCGTCTCCCGTCTCCCGTCTCCTTCTGCAGGATTCCCTCAATTAGTGTGTGTGTGTGTGTGTGTGTGTGTGTTTGCTGAAATACATTTTCGGGTCTTGAACAGTTTTATTTCCTTCACCTGTTTAATTGTATTTTCATGTATTTTTGAGGGGTTTATTTCTTCTTTAAAGACCTCTACCTGTTTGTATTTTCTTGAATTTCTTTAAGGCATTTACTCAATTCCTCTTTAAAGGCCCCCATCTGTCAGTTCTTGATCTTAGAGCATAAGCCATTGGTGTTTGGTTCAGGAACTTTTCCCCTGTGCCCAAATATTCAAGGTTCTTCTCCACCTTCTCTTCTATTAGTTTCAGTGTATCTGGTTTCATGTCCAGTTCCTTTATCTACTTGGACTTGAGCTTTGTACAAGGAGATAATAATGGGTTGATTTGCATTCTTCTACATGTTGTCCTCCAGTTGAACCAGCACCATTTGTTGAAAATGCTGTCCTTTTTCCACTGGACAGTTTTAGCTCCTTTCTCAAAGATCAAGTGACCATAGCATAGGTGTGTGGATTCATTTCTGGGTCTTCAATACTATTCCATTCATCTTCCTGCCTGTCTCTGTATCAATGCCATGCAGTTTTTATCACTATTGCTCTGTAGTACAGCTTGAGATCAGGGATGGTGAGTCCTCCAGAAGTTCTTTCAGTGTTGAGAATTGTTTTTGCTATTCTGGGTTTTTTTGTTATTCCAAATGAATTTGAGAATTTCTTTTTCTAACTCTGTGAAGAATGGAGTTGGGATTTTAATGGGATTGCAACGAATCTTCAGATTGCTTTCAGCAATATGTCATTTTTATTATATTAATCCTGCCAATCCAGGAGCATGGGAGATTTTTCCATCTTCTGAGCTCTTCTTAGATTTCTTTCTGCAGAGACTTGAAGTTCTTGTCACACAGATCTTTCTCTTGCTTGGATAGATTCACACCAAGTTATTTTATATTATTTATGACTATTGTGAAGGGTGTCATTTCCCTATTTTCTTTCTCAGCCTGTTTATCTTTCGAGTAGAGGAAGGCTACTGATTTGTTTGAGTTCATTTTATAACCAGCCACTTTATTGAAGTTGTTTATCAGGTTTAGGAGTTCTCTGGTGGAAGTTTTGGGGTCACTTAAGTATACTATCATATCATGTGCAAATAGTGATAGTTTGACTTTTTCCTTTCCTATTTGTATCCCTTTGACTTCTTTTTGTGGTCTAATTGCTCTAGCTAGGAATATAGTACTATAGTGAATAGGTAGGGAGAAAGTAAGCAGCCTTGTCTAGTCCCTGATTTTAGTGGGATTGCGTCAAGTTTCTCTCCATTTAGTTTGATGTTGGCCACTGGTTTGCTGTATATTGATTTTGCTGTGTTTAGGTAAGGGCCTTGAATTCCTGATCTTTCCAAGACTTTTATCATGAAGGGATGGTGAATTGTGTCAAATGCTTTCTCAGCGTCTAGTGAGATGATCATGTGTACTTTTTCTTTGAGTTTGTTCATATAGTGGATTAGATTGATGGATTTCTGAATATTGAACCAACCCTGCATTCCTGGGATAAAGCCTACTTGATCATGCTGGATGTGTTCTTGGATTAGGTTTGTGAGAATTTTATTGAGAATATTTGCATTGATATTCATAATGGAGATTGGTCTGAAGTTCTCTTTCTTTGTTAGGTCTTTGTGAGGTTTAGATATGAGCGTGATTGTGGGTATGAATTTGAGAAATTCTTAGGTAAATGGATGGAACTAGAAAATATTATTCTGAATGAGGTAACTCAATCACAAAAAGTCACACATGGCATCACTAACAGATAATTGGATATTAGCCCAGAAGCTTGCAATATCCAAGATTCAACTCACAGACCACATGAAGCTCATGAAGAATAAATACCAAGTGGGGGTGCGTAGGTACTTCTTAGAAGGAGTAACAAAATACTCAAGGGAGCAAATATGGAGACAAAAATGTGGGACAGAAACTGAAGGAGGGGCTGTCTGGAGACCATTCCACCAGGGTATCCATCCCATTTACAGTCATCAAAGGTACACACTGATGTGGATGTCAGGAAGTGCATGCTGACAGGAGCTTGATATAGCTGTCTCCTTAGAGGTCTGCCAGAGTCTGACATATTCAGAGGCAGATGCTCACAGCTAACCATTGAACTGATCAAGGGGTACCCAATGGAGGAGTTAGAGAGAAGGAGATGAAGGAGCTGAAAGAGTTTGTGGTCCCATGGGGGGGGGGGCAACAATACCCAACCACCAGAGCTCCCAGGGTCTAAACCACCAGCCTGGGAGCACATAGGGAGGGACCCATGGCTCCAGCTGTATATGTAGGGGAGGATGGCCTTGTAGGGCATAGGAAGGAGAAGAGATCCTTGGTCCCATGAATGCTGGATGCTGAGTGTGGGGGAATTCGAGGGTGAGGAGGTGGGAGTGAGGGGGTGGGTGGGGGCACATCGTCATGAAAGCAGAAGGAGGGGGATGGAATAGGGGATTCCTGGGCGAGGGGGGAGATGGTGTAAGGGGATATGTAAATAAAATGTCCAGTTTAAAAACAGGCCTCCATCAACTTTATAAGATTGATTTTAAGGTTATTTTCTTGTGCTTCAGTTGTGTTAGGATATCCTGGATGTGTACTCTGAATATAATAGGGTAGCTGTGCTCTGAAGACATCATATTGCCCTAGGTTTTGTTTATTGTGTTCTTTTGGGGGCCTTTAGCTATCTGGAGGGTTTTGGTCACTGGATGATATTCTTGTAGTAGTTATTTGGAAAGGCTTTGACCTTAATGGTCCGGGTGAGGCAGGCCTCTGATGAGTATCCTTGGTTTTGGACCTATAGGACTTTATGTTTCAGGATTTATAGGTTTGATGATTGTAGGCAAAGGTTGATAGGAGAATGGAGGGTAACAGGGAATACTAGGCTACTGAGGGAAGCTTGGAATGCCCCCGAAGACTCAATGAGCAGAAAAGATGAGTAGAGCAAGGACATCTAACCTGTGTGCTTCACAATCTACAGGTCTGCTGAAGCTGGGCTGAGAGGTGTGAGACTTGAGTTCTACTGGGAATAGCAGATGGCTCAGTGCAGCTGGGATACCCCAGAGGACTCGAATATCAGAGAAAGTAGGTGAGGGAAGTGAATCTAATGTGGATGGCTCAGGATCTGCAAGTTTAATGAAGGAGATTTACCAGGGACAGCAGACTGCAGACTGCCCAGGGCCCCTGGCAGTGCCCCAGAGCAGGAAACTTTCTTAAAGATCATGTTTTCATTTTTGATCATATCTATCTACCATATCCTTTTTCAACTCCATCTTTTGCCTTTGCCAATTCATCTTCATCCAAAATCTATCTTCTCTTTTGCTGTTGTTATCAATTGTTTCTGTCCATATGCTCATGTATGTAAGACCATTCATTGAGGTATGGAAGACCGTCTAGCCCCCAGGTTCCCAAAGGAAAGTAACCGCACTCAGTAGTGATCAACTGCACAAAGCTCCTTTACCATGGGTGGGGACTCAGATGCTGTCTGAGGTCTGTCCATGGTGGAATTTTGACTTTCATCCTCTAGTGCAGGCCCTGGAAGATATCTACAGTTGTTAGGACTATTGTTAACCAGAGACCTTGTTCGGTAATGGTAATCTCTATAATGTAGTCACTATGTACAGCTAAGAGTATATCTGTTTACTAAAATTTTTCTTACCTCAGTGCCTAACAAACACTCCTCTGCCCTCTTCTTCTGTGTTGGCTATACTCAAGTTTACCATAAAATCCCAGAATGTACTATTTCTTCTTCTGTGTCTTGTTTAGTTTATCTAGCAGTTTATCATCTCATTTCATTCATGTTTATACAGATAACATAATTTCTTGATTGCAGCTAACTAATATTCAACTGTATATTTTAAAACAAATTTCTGTACTCACCTTTCTTGTGATTTGTGGATTTGTGAGTCATTTTCATATCTGGATCACTATGAGGATGCAGAAATCCATGAAGGAATAGTGACGTTGCTCATGCATCTTCCTTTCACTTTGATTCTCTACTCAGGATGTGGGCTACAGGATCTTATAGTGATAACATTGTTGAAGAACTGCTGTGTTGTTTGCCATAATGTTTACACCAATAAGATCAACATCAAAAGAATGTAAGTCTTCCTTTTCCTCCACAACTTCAAAAGCTTTGTATCTGAAGATCACATTTTATATTTTTCTATACTTTAACAATATTCAATTACTTCAGTGTGTAAAAATAAAGTGGCCTAGCATTTATGTATGTTTGTTTAGCTTTCTTCAGAAATTTCTAGTTGCAGGGTATATATCTTTCATACCCTAAGCTAGCTTATTTCTAAGAGTTTAATATTTTTTTTTACTATTATAAAGGGTATTATTTTCTTAACTTTTGAGAAAATCTGGTGGAAATGTGTACAGTATGCTTCTGAAATGATTTGTAATATTCTTACATTTAAATCTCTATAGCTTTATAAATTTAATGAATCAATATATGTAGACAAGTGAAAATAAACACAAGGATTAGAAGATGGAAGGCTTAGGGAAAATAAAGGAGAGAATGTGGGTAAGATCATTTGACTGGTAACATCCCAATGCTATTAAGAAAATAAACTTTTGGCAAAATAGTGCTCCATTTAAAGTATCGTCACGTATCCCATATCAATTCAATATTATACAGAAAATTCTAAACTTGCAAGTTGTTAGAACAAGCAGGAAAAAAACACTTTTATCAAGTTGTTTCTATAGCTGCCAACAATTAGTTGATGTATAAATATTTCAAAATTGCCCTTGTTAGCCATTTTTCTTTAACATAAGTAAATCTCAAATATAGGCTACATGATTTATAAAAAAACCTAATTTTTTAAAAAAGGATCCTGAATCTTAATATCCAAAGAAACCTCCTATGAACCTATTGCTTAAGACTAGTATGACTATGACTCAATAAACTCCATCTACAGGACAATAGAGTTTAAGGTATGTTCACCATAGTAAGCACATCACAGTAATGAATACATATACATCCAAACAAATCATAATTGATTCTATATTACAATTCTTTTCAGACTTTTTTGTACGAAGCTTAGAGACGTATAAAATGAAAAACCCTGGTTTCTTTTTTTTTATTGGATGTTTTATTTACATTTTCTATGTTGTCCCCTTACCCCATCCCCCACCCACACAGGAACCCACAATCCCCTCACCCCTCCTCCTTCTTCTCTGTGGATGTAACCTCTATCTACCCCCCCCACTCCCACCTCCCCACCCTCAAAATTCCCACCCCCTGGGGCATCCAGCCTTCATGAGGTCAAGGTTCTCTTCTTCCACCTATGCCCAGCAGGGCCCTCTACTCTTACATATTCAACTGAAGAGCTGGATCCCTCCCTAAGTGCTCCCAGGCTGGTGGTTTAGACCCTGGGAGCTGTGGTTGGTTGGTATTGTTGCTCTCCTCATGGTGCCATAAATCCTTTCAGCTCCTTCAGTCTTCACTCTAACTCCTCTATTGAGAACCCCATGATCAGTTCAATGGCTAGTTGTGAGGATCTGCCTCTGAGTATGTCAGACTCTTGAAGACCTCTGAGGAGATATCCATATCAGGCTCTTATCAGCATGCACTTCCTGACTTCCACATCAGCCTCTACCTTTGGTGATTGCACATGGGATAGATACTCAGGTGGAGTGGTCTTGAAACGGCCCCTCCTTCAGTTTCTGTCCCTCACTTTGTCTCCATATTTGCTCCCTTGAGTAATTTGTTGCTCCTTCTAAGGACAGAATCACCCCCACTTGGTCTTCCTTCTTTATGGGCTTCATGTGGCCTGTGAGTTGCATCTTGGGCATTTCAAGGTTCTGGGCTAAATCCAATAATCAGTGAGTGAATACCATGTGTGTTCTTTTGTGATTGGCTTACCTCACTCAGGATGATAATTTCTAGTTCCATCCATTTACCTAGGAACCTCTCGAACTCATTGTTTTTAATAGCTGAGTAATACTCCATTGTGTAAATATACCACATTTTTTGAATCCATTCCTCAGTTGATGGACATCTGGGTTCTTTCCAGCTCCTGGCTATTATAAACAAGGCTGCTATGAACATAGTTGAGCATTTGTCCTTGTTATATGTTAGAGCATCTTCTGGGTATATGACTAGGAGTGGTATAGCTGGATCCTCAGGTAATGCTATGTCCAATTTTCTGAGGAACTGCCAGACTGATTTCCAAAGTGGTTGCACCATCTTGCAGCCCCACCAACAATGGAGGAGTGTTCCTCTTTCTCCACACCCTCGCCAGCATCTACTATCACCTGAGTTTTTAATCTTAGCCATTCTGACTGGTGTGAGATGTAATCTCAGGGTTGTTTTGATTTGCATTTCCCTGACAACTAAGGATGCTGAACATTTCTTTAGGTGCTTCTCAGCCATTTGAGTTTCTTCCATTGAAAATTCCTTTTTAAGCTCCATACCCCATTTTTTAATAGGGTAATTTGGTTGTCTGGAGTCTAATTTCTTGAGTTCTTTGTATATATTGGATATTAGCCCTCTATCAGATGAAGGATTGGTAAAGATCTTTTCCCAATTTTTGGTTGACATTTTGTCCTATTGACAGTGTCCTTTGCCTTACAGAAACTTTGCAATTTTATGAAGTCCCATTTGTCAATTCTTGATCTTAGAGCATATGCCATTGGAGTTCTGTTCAGGAACTTTTCCCCTGTGCCCAAGTATTTGAGGCTCTTCCCCACCTTCTCTTCTCTTAGTTTCAGTGTATCTGGTTTCATGTCCAGTTCCTTTATCCACTTAGACTTGAGCTTTGTACAAGGGGATAAGAATGGATCAATTTTCATTCTTCTACATGTTGTCCTCCAGTTGAACCAGCACCATTTGTTGAAAATGCTGTCCTTTTTCCACTGGACAGTTTTAGCTCCTTTCTCAAAGATCAAGTGACCATAGGAGTGTGGGTTCATTTCTGGGTCTTCAATTCTATTCCATTGATCTTCCTGCCTGTCTCTGTACCAATACCAGGTAGTTTTTATCACTATTGCTCTGTAGTACAGCTTGAGGTCAGGGATGGTGATTCCTCCTGAAGTTCTTTTATTGTTGAGAATAGTTTTCGCTATCCTGGGTTTTTTGTTATTCCATATGAATTTGAGAATTTCCTTTTCTAACTCTGTGAAGAATTGAGTTGGGATTTTAATGGGGATTGCATTAAACCTGTAGATTGCTTTTGGCAAGATGACCATTTTTATTATATTAATCCTGCCAATCCATGAGCATGGGAGATCTATCCATCTTCTGAGATCTTCTTCGATTTCTTTCTTCAGAGACTTGAAGTTCTTGTCATACAGATCTTTCACTTGCTTGGTTAGATTCACACCAAGGTATTTCATATTATTTGCAACTATCGTGAAAGGTGTCATTTCCCTAATTTCTTTTTCAGTCTGTTTATCTTTCATGTAGAGGAAGGCTACTAATTTGTTTGAGTTGATTTTATAACCAGCCACTTTGCTGAGGTTTTTTTTATCAGGTTTAGGAGTTCTCTGGTGGAAGTTTGGGGGTCACTTAAGTATACTATCATATCATCTGCAAATAGTGAGATTTTGACTTCTTCCTTTCCTATTTGTATCCCTTTGACTTCTTTTTGTTGTCTAATTGCTCTGGCTAGGACTTCCAGTACTATATTGAATAGGTAGGGGGAGAGTGGGCAGCCTTGTCTAGTCCCTGATTTTAGTGGGATTGCTTCAAGTTTCTCTCCATTTAGCTTGATGTTGGCTACTGATTTGCTGTAAATTGCTTTTACTATGTTTAGGTAGGGGCCTTGAATTCCTGATCTTTCCAAGACTTTTATCCTGAAGGGATGTTGAATTTTGTCAAATGCTTTCTCAGCATCTAGTGAGATGATCATGTGGTTTTTTTCTTTAAGTTTGTTTATATAGTGGATTACATTGATGGATTTCCGAATATTGAACCATCCCTGCATTCCTGGGATAAAACCTACTTGATCATGATGGATGATTGTTTTGATGTGTTCTTGGATTCTGTTTCCTAGAATTTTATTGAGTATTTTTGCATCGATGTTCATAAGGGAGATTGGTCTGAAGTTCTCTTTCTTTGTCGGGTCCTTGTGGGGTTTGGGTATGAGTGTAATTGTAGCTTCATAGAACGAATTGGGTAGTGTTCCTTCTGTCTCCATTTTGTCGAATATTTTGAAGAGAATTGGTATTAGGTCTTCTTTGAAGGTCTGATAGAATTCAGCACTAAAACCATCTGGTTCTGGGCTTTTTTTTAGTGGGGAGACTTTTAATGACTGCTGCTATTTCCTGAGGGGTTATGGGACTATTTAGATCGTTTATCTGCTCCTGGTTTAACTTTGGTACCTGGTATCTGTCTAGGAAATTGTCCATTTCATCCAGGTTTTCCAGTTTTGTTGAGTATAGGCCTTTGTAGTAGAATCTGATGATTTTTTGAATTTCTTCAGTTTCTGTTGTTATGTCTCCCTTTTCAGTTCTGATTTTATTAATTTGGATACTCTCTCTGTGCCCTCTGGTTAATCTGGCTAACGGTTTATCTATCTTGTTGATTTTCTCAAAGAACCAGATCCTGGTTTTATTGATATTTTGTATTGTTCTTTCTGTTTCTATTTGGTTGATTTCAGCCCTGAGTTTGATTATTTCCTGCCTTCTACTCCTCCTGGGTGTATTTGCTTCTTTTTGTTCTAGAGCTTTTAGTTGTGCAGTCAAGTTGTTAGTGTGTGCTCTTTCCATTTTCTTTCTGTAGGTACTTAGAGCTATGAGTTTTCCTCTTAGCACTGCCTTCATGGAGTCCCACAAGTTTTGGTATGATGTGTCCTCATTTTCATTGAATTCTAAAAAGTCTTTTATTTCTTTCTTTATTTCTTCCTTGACCAAGTCATCATTGAGTAGAGAGTTGTTCAGTTTCCATGTGCACGTGGGTTTTCCATTGGTTTTGTCATTATTAAAGACCAGTCTTAGTCCATGGTGATCTGATAAGATGCAAGGGATTATTTCAATCTTTTTGTATCTGTAGAGGGTTGTTTTGTGACCAATTGTATGGTCTATTTTGGAGAAGGTACCATGAGGTGCTGAGAAAAAGGTATATTCTTTTGTTTTAGGATGAAATGTTCTATAGATGTCTGTTAAGTCCATAACTTCTGTTAATGTCAAAGTGTCTGGGTTTAGTTTCTGTTTCCATGATCTGTCCAATGCTGAGAGTGGGGTGTTGAAATTCCCCACTATTATTGTGTGAGGTGTAATGTGTGTTTTGAGCTTTAGTAAAGTTTCTTTTATGTATGTAGGTGCCCTTGCATTTGGAGCATAGATGTTCAGAATTGAGAGTTCACCTTGGTAGATTTTTCCTTTGATGAGTATGAAGTGTCCTTCCTTATCTTTTTTGATTAATTTTGGATGAAAGTCGATTTTATTTGATATTAGAATGGCTACTCCAGCTTGTTTCTTGGGACCATTAGCTTGGAAAATTGTTTTCCACCCTTTTATTCTGAGGTAGTGTCTGTCTTTGTCACTGAGGTGCATTTCTTGTATGCAGCAAAATTCTGGGTCTTGTTTGTGTATCCAGTCTGATAGTCTGCATCTTTTTATTGGGGAATTGAGACCATTGATGTTAAGAGATATTAAGGAAAAATGATTGTGGCTTCCTGTTATTTTTGTTATTAGAGGTAAAGTTATGTTTGTATAGTTATCTTCTTTTGGGGTTATTGGAAGATTACTTCCTTGCTTTTTCTAGGTTGTAGTTTCCCTCCTTGTGTTGGCGTTTTCCATCAATTATCCTTTGAAGTGCTGGGTTTGTGGGAAGATATTGTGCAAATTTGGTTTTGTCATGGAATATCTTGGTTTCTCCATCTATAGTGATTGAGAGGTTTGTTGGGTATAGTAATCTGGGCTGGCAATTGTGTTCTCTTAGGGTCTGTATGATGTCAGTCCAGGCTCTTCTGGCTTTTATAGTCTCTGGTGAGAAGTCTGGTGTAATTCTTATAGGTCTCCCTTTATATGTTACTTGACCTTTTTCCCTTACTGCTTTTAGTATTTTTTCTTTGTTTTGTGCATCTGATGTTTTGATTATTATGTGACGGGAGGCATTTCTTTTCTGGTCTAGTCTATTTGGTGTTCTGTAGGCTTCTTGTCTGTTTATTGGCATCTTGTTCTTTAGGTTTGGGAAGTTTTCCTCAATAATTTTGTTGAAGATATTTACTGGCCCTTTAAGTTGGGAATCTTCATTCTCATCTATACGTATTATCCTTAGGTTTGGTCTTCTCATTGTGTCCTGGATTTCCTGGATGTTTTGAGTTAGGAGTTTTTTGCATTTTGCATTTTCTTTGACAATTGTGTCAATATTTTCTACTGTATCTTCTGCATTTGAGATTCTCTCTTCTATCTCTTGTATTCGGTTGGTGATGCTTGCATCTATGACTCCTGATCTCTTTCTTAAGTTTTCTATTTCCATGGTTGTCTCCCTTTGAGCTTTCTTTATTGTTTCTATTTCCATTTTCAGATCCTGAATGTTCTTGTTTAATTCCTTCTTTGTGTTTTCTTGAATTTCTTTAAGGGATTTCTGTGATTCCTCTTTAAGGGCTTCTATCTGTTTACTTGTACTCTCCTGTATTTCTTTAAGGGAGTTACTTAATTCCTTCTTATAATCCTCTATCATCATCATGAGAAGTGATTTTAATTCTGAATCCTGCTTTTCAGGTGTGATAGGGTGTTCAGGGTTTGCTATATTGGGAGAGCTGGGTACTGATGATGCCAAGAAACTTTGGTTTCTGTTGCTTATGTTCTTGCGCTTGCCTTTCGCCATCTGATTAACTCTAGTGGTACCTGCCCTCACTGTGTAAGACTGGAGTCTGTATTTCCAGTTATCTTGCTTATTGTGGAGCTCCTCGGAGTCCAGATGTCTCTGTGGTCTTATGCTCCTAATCTCCTGGGTGGAAGAACTCCTGGGACTCAGGCCACCTCTTGGATCTGGAAATCCTTCTGCTCTGAGTGCAGTGGCTCCTCGGCTGCTCTGAGTGCAGTGGCTCCTCGATGACTCAGGATTCAGTTTCTCCACAGGACATGAGCAGACCGACTCTGTGTCTGCTCCAGCCCAAAGGACCAGGCAGGGGCGGAAGGGCAAAACCCTGGTTTCTTTGTGATACACATGTAAATAAAATTTCTCCTCTCATAGAATCCCAAGTAAATTCCAGTAAGTGTAAGCTGCCTGGTTTGTGGCTCAGTGTCTGAGAGATATCTGATCTACAGAATCCAAGTTAGTTGAGACTGCTTGTTTTCCTATGGGGTTCCCCTCCTCCTCAATTTCTTTCAGCTTTTCCCTAATTCAACCACAGGTGTTCCCAAGTTCAGTCTCTTGGTTGGGTGTAAGTACCTGCTTGTTGTGCCTCTCAGAAGACAGCCATGCTAGGCTCCTGTCTCTAAAGCACACCATAGCATCAGCAATAGTGTCAAGCCTTGGAGCCTCCCCCTTGAAATGGATCTCAATTTTAGGCCTGTCACTGGACCTTTTCTCCATTTTTGTCCCTGTAGTTATTTTAAACAGTAACAATTCTGGGTCAGAGATTTTAACTGTGGGATGGGAACCGATCCCTCCACTTGATGCCCTATCTTTCTACTGGAGGTTGATTCTAGGAGTTCCCTCTTCTCACTGTAGGGCATTTTATCTAAGGTCAGTTTCTTTGAGTCCTTGGATTCTCTCATCTCTCAGATCTCTGGTGTATTGTAGAGGGTCCCCCTACCTTTCACCTTCTAAGGTTGCCTGTTTCCATTCATTCTGCTGGTCCTTGGGGCTTCACTCCTGTCCTCCCTTCCAATACCTGATTATGTTCCCTTTTTCCCATCCTCCCTCCCACCCAGGTCCCTTTCTCCCTCTGCCCTATGCTTTCTTCTCCCTGGACATGCATGATACATATTCACTAATAAGTGGATATTAGCCAAAAATAGTACAGAATACCCATGATACAATCCACAGAACTCAAGAAGGTTTATACTCTGAATGGCCCAAGTGAGGATTCTTTAATACCACTTGGGAAGGAGATGCTATGGAATCTTTAAAGTGTGTGGTCTGCCTGAGCAAGACACAAAGGGTGGATATGAAAGTATATTGACTTGCCCCACTCCCATTTCACTCTTTCAGCTCCATGGTTATTGGTGAGGAGGTGAACTCTCAGCTTCCATGTCTGCTCCTTGCTGCTTTGCTTCCCTAACTACAAATAAATTGGTCATGGATCCATAAAAGTCACTGCCACCCAAGTCTAATACCAAATAAGGTGATAACCATCCAGAAAAGCATAACGGGAAGAGGTAAGCCACAAAGTTGAAAAGAAGAAGACGATAGTAAGTGTTCATCATGCACTTTTGCAAGATTCGAGAGGGCTTGTAGCAAAGATATTGAAGAGAAGAGAAAGGAAGAAGTTTGCAAGCTTTACAAGAAATGATAAAGAGACCAGCTCTTTCAAAACAAAGATTTCAAAGCAATATTATTGAACTTGACAAATGTAAAATAAGAATTCATAATTTAAAGCATTCAGGTAATCAATGAAATCGTGCTATCACTGTAGTTATTAGAGACTGGAAGAAGTATTTCAATTCTGAAGTAGAGATTGAGGCACATGCTGTAAAAAACAAACAAACAAACAAACAAACAAAAACAAACAAAAAAAACCAAAGGATGCATGTACATGTAACTTTTAGACTATCTCCACCTTTAAATTGCTATTTCAAAAGTCTATTGATAAATTTTTTGTATAGATATTGATAAATACAAAAAATATACTTTTATAAGCACTACTTGGACTAGAACTATTAAGAAGTATAGGTTTTATTTTAATTTGTATTACAAGTTAGATACCTAAATATCTTATACCCTGTTGAAGCTAATCTTCAATACTTATCATTAATATCCAACCCTGAAAATCTCCTTTAGCTATATTCAGGCTTTTTGAGATGAGGAAATCTCAGCTTTATAGTCATTAGTGATCATTATCCTTAAATGAAAATGTACTAGAAATAACTTTTATATCATTCTTAGTGGGTAATTTAAGGAATAAAATGGGAATATTAATGTTGAAAAAGTACAGTGTAATAGGCACGAAGCCTGCTGAAGAGGATATTGAGCTAAAGGACATCAGGGAAATATATAGCATTGTTGAATAATTGTATGTGAGATCTCTACTCTAGCATTGCCCTTTTCAGAAAAGGGGAGGCTGTGACTAATGCCTGCCTTCTGAAGCCTGGCAAAATATACCAAACAATCTAGTAACTGCTACTTTTAGCTCTCAGTAGCTTGAACTGTTCAGTCTATAGTAGGTAAGAAAAGTTACAGTACTTCAGTTCATTTTTCAACACATACCATTTTTATCTGGCAATTAGGGTAACTATCATTCTTCATCTTGATAAATCATAGAGAAACATAAAGTCTGGCTTTATCAATGCCTACATTTTGATACTGTCACTAAATCTTGTCTCAACAGTTGATAGAAGTATGGGGTTCAAGTAATAACAGAGGCAACAACACACTGCTCCTGGATGCATGAAATAGTTGCTGCTCCGTTCACCTCAGAATCAAATGATATGCTATAAACTGATATTATTCTTTCTGACAACTCATCCTAAGTCCTTATCAACTCTTAGGCATCCTCCTGTCTTCCTGTTGTTTTTCTCAGACATAGCACCAATAGCTTGGTATATAGAGGTTTACTTTATCCATAGTTCTTATTACTGTAATTCCTAAGGACTGTTTATCCTAGCCACTCATTTTTTCAATATCTCATTTAAACATATCCTATGTCATATACCTTATATAATCTCAGAGTAATGAATATCAAATTCACTGTTTTCATTGTCTACTAATGGCAATTTTCATTTATTTCACTCCTTAAAATCAAACATGTTTTTTCCTAGAAATTTCAACATCTTCTGCAGTATTCACCAGAGAAAAGATACTTCCTTCTCAAATTTTTGAGCATGAACTCTTAAGGCACAGATATAAGATATTCTTCTAAATGTGCTCTGAAAACACTGTTGCTATCTTTTAACTTTTATGCTTTCCTTCCTTTGTATTCAGTGTTTTACCTCATTTCTCAGTCATATGTTTTGTTTTGCTCACTTGCTTTTCTGTTGTTTTAGAGAGAACTTTTCAGTAGATAGCCTTGGGGTCCTATGATTGACCAGGTAGCCAAGTTGACATTAAATCTTGACAACCCTCCTACATCCACTTTACAAGTGAATTGTGGGTATTTGTCCCTGTATTCATGTGCTTACTTATTTTATTTGATTTCTCACTTTCATTTGGAATCTAACTGAACTAACAGGGCTCTCATCACTCCAAGTCATTCCCCTCGACTGAAAAATCTTGAATTGATTTAAATAGCTATCAGTCTACCAACTCTTATTTTAAAGCACCCCTTTCAGTAAGCTTTACTTTTTTTATTTTGTGTGTGTGTCTCATTCCGTAGAATACATTTTCACTGATGAATAATCAACTCCATCCATTACTTCATTTCTCAATTCAACTTCCTATCCTCTACAATCTCATTTTTAAAGTAGCATTACTGATATATAATGGACAATTTGAAGACATTTGATTTTGCCATTGGATAAAAAAATAGGATATATCTAAAACTTTAAGGAGGATATAGGTGTCAGAGTGATTGTCTTGAGTTTGTACAAAGAAGACATCATTGAAGCTAGATTACTATAATTAGAAAAAGTCTTACCACATGTGAATGATCTGAGTTTGATTGCAGCATTCATATATAAATCTATGTGATTATTACTAACTCATATCTTTATTAACTGTATATAACTCATAAGCTCAACACTGGAGAAGCAAAGATGAGAGGAATTCTGGGGCTCACTAGCCAATTTTGCCTTATAAAGATGCTCCATGATCCAGTGAAATGTTGTGTCTCACCATGAAAGGTTGACAGATATACAAGTAACATTGTACAAGCTATGCTTAGGAATATGGATGTTTGTGCAAATACATGTTTGCATACACATAACAATTAGTAGGAAAAAAAGAAACCATAGATTTGAAGGAGAGTAGAAAGAGTTTGAAGGAAGGAAAAGCAAAAAGAAGTGTTAAAATTCCACTCAATTAACATACTCACACAGACATACACACACACACACACACACACACACACACACACAAAGAGAAAGAGACAGAGACAAAGAGACAGAAGATAGAGGCAGAGAAAGAATGTCTGAGGAATTGATTTTATATATTCAATACAGAACAAAGAAATTTTACAGATAAAATAACATTAAAATTGAATTAGAAGGATCACTACTGAGATTTAATCATGGCAAACATAGAAGGTAAAATTTAGAAGCAAAATGAACAAATAGGAAAGAGATTAGAGGTAATATTCAAATGTCATAGGACATGGCAAATAAGTATTAAATAAATGAGTGTGGTGCTTGCTGTACAGTGTTAACCAATTTCTTATTGGTGGAAAAGTTGAAAGAGGAATTGAAATGACTGTAATTATTACTATCATGAAACAGGAGTAAGAAAATGTTTGCCTTGGACCTATAAAATATACTGACCCAAGACAGTTCGTTTTCTTTGGTATAATATTATTGACTTTCAATACTTTAAGCAAGATTTCTTGTAAGAAAAATGTTAAGACTATATATTTTCCACCCAAGCAGTCTTATTTCAATGTAAATGCTTTGAAGAGATAAAATCCCTACTGTTCAAAGGAGGAAGAAACAGGAAATTAGAATGGTGAGCAGCATAAAAGGGGACGGCCATCTCCCAGACTTTCCCAGTTCCAGCAGCTGCAAATAAATTTTCTGGACACTCAGTGACTGAACACAGCATTACTTACTTTGCTATAGTGTGACAGAAATGTCAGGGAATCTGTAAGCATAGGTTAAAGGCATTAGATGAGCCAAAGATCTGTATTTTAAGAGAAGTGACTAATAAAAGTGTGTAGGAACAAGACCTAGAATAGTGCCTATCTAAAGACAGTCTTCCTATACGAATTATCTAAACAGTCCAGTTGAATCACAGAAATGCCTCTGCTTTGTGAAGACTGCTAGATGGAATAGCAGGACATCTTTTCCTCCATCACTGATTTATAATTTCTGCTTCAACCCAAAGGAAGCTTACAATTTTAATCTGATTAATGTGAGATTATATCTTTAAACTGTGAAATGTATATGGAATGATGTCCATCCCAGTGTCAGTGACCGGTTTTCCACAATTATGCACAGTATGTAATATTAAAATGATTTAAAGTTGACTGTTTATGAGTTAATAGTGAACAAAAATATGCCAGGTTTCTACTCCATAGCCTTCCTTTCTTCCTCTCTAATGGATGACATTTCTTTTAGAGTGGGGGTACTGAAAGATAATGGGATATTCTGCCACACCCCCTTGTGGAATGTAATGGACACATGACTATGTTGTCCATTGCAAATCTTTAAATTGGGATTCCAATAAGCTTCCTAGTGAAAGAGCTGATGCAGCATCACCCTTCCACTTCTTGTCTAGACTGCAGATGTCACAAACTAAACTATAAGAGTCATTTTTGGAGCGTGAAGATTGGACTCATAATTATTTGCCTACTTTCAAAACTTTAGATCCCTCTAAACCACATGGATTTACTCGCTTCACTTCATTTCTTTCTCCGCCTGTATTTTATTTCCTTTCCTAACTTTGCACTATATAAAATGAAAGGAACGGCAGATATTTTTAAAGTGATTCATTATTTTATTTATATAGAGTTCAGGACTGGGGCAGTAGTCCAGCAACCATCTAACCATGGTGCCTCTCGTCTTTGAAATACAACTTTTATCCTGAATTGCAACATGTCTCTGGCACTGCTAAGCATCAGAAAAGCATCACAGAAGATGAAGGGAAGAGGGGAAAGTAAGGGTACCGACAGCTAAATCTGGCTCTGTATTCTTTATCTGAGAATGAGTTTCTCTCTTGGAAGAATTGATTGATATGATTCTCTTGCATTTTATTGGCTAAAAATGTGCCACAGGACCACCCTCAATGGCAAACAGACAGAGAAACCAAATGTTTAACTGGGTATGTTACTAAGCTCTCTGAATTAGGAATCTGTTCTTAAAAAAAAATACTTGAGTTGATACGTTGTTTGTTGTTGTTTCTTTTCTCTTTTTCTTTTTTCTATGTAGTGTGTACCTCTTTGCTTAAAAGTTTGACCTTTGTTCAGTTTCCTATACTATAACAAAGCCATTTGACTATTTAAAACTCAGTTCAAGTGAATATGATTTTCTAGATAAGAATTCAGGAATTCAATGAATTCAGCAATGGTTTTAATTTAGCTTAAAGGGATCAAAAGAGTGCATGAAAATATTCATGTTGTTTGGTATTTTAATAATAAGGATTCTTCCTATATTTGTTATTTTTAAAAAAGAAAATCAGCTTCAATAACTTTTTCTATCTTCCTAGTGAAAGCGCTGGTTATTATCATATTCTGAACCCAAATGTCCTTATTATATTTTCCTCTGGTGTCTAGCCATTTTCTTACACCTTATAGCAGCAATAACTCTATTCCATAAAAATAGAATTTTACAAGCAAGACAAACACTTCCATAAATTAATAGAAATACCTGTCTCTAGTGAAACAATGAATTTTCTTTCTTATTCATACTTTTGTGATGTATTTATCTTGGAATCACTCTCATTATTTTTTAAATTTATAGCTTTTTATGGGTTGAGAATCCAGAGGAAATTTGGTTGACATCTAGACTATCAAGAAGCAAGGAATTTATAAGAAATCCATATTTCAAATATTTTCTAAAAATATGCATGAATTCTAAGATGTTTCTGAATATATTTAGGTAGAATATGATTTCCCCATGTTAATCATGTTATTTAGGACAGTCTTAACATTCTGCATTTACTACTTCTTTTTTAAGTATATTCAGAGTCTACACCAGAGTCTACACTTCTGGAACTTTTAAAATGATACAGTATTATTATTAACTATATTATCATACTACACAACAGAGCAGACAATTACTTCTCCTAACTGTATCATCCTCTTCCTCTTATCAGTTTCTTGCAAAAACTGTATCTTCTGCCTCTATGACATTTGCTTGTTTCAATTACACATGTAAGTGAAGCCTAGAAATGTTTGTCTGTAAACATGTAGCTTATCTCGCTTAACATATCAAATTGCTGTAAACAAATAGGTCTTAACCCATTATATTGATGCATTATATTAAATTATATATGTACATATGGACCAAGATTATTTTGATAGAGTAGATATCACAAATTTATTCTTATGAGTGTATTTTTTTAATTTTTCACAATAAAACATTTTTTAGCAACAAAAGGTTATTTTTAAGTGAAAGTCTAATAGCATTACAATAATTTTATGCATGGTAGTTACTGAAAAAACTACTTCATAGAAACAAAATTGTAGCAACAATAACTTATATTTTGATTTCTGAGAATTTATATATTTTAACTTTTCCCTTCTATGACACAGTAGGGCAGTTTTTAGAGACTCATGCAATATAACATTATATATATATCAAATATAAAAATAACATTTGCAGGAATACAAATTTTTAGCATTTTTTTATCCCTTATAAAAGTGCCTATACATGTTTGAAATCAATGTGTAGGGGTCCAAAACTTACTAAATTACTCCTAGATTGATATAACTTAAGAATTTTAATTATAAGTAATTATTTAATTCTGAAATGATTCAACTGTAATGCTCTGAGAAAAGTCTACTGAAAATAGCCAATACTGATTTTCATTCTCATGAGTGTTTATTTAATATGTATGAGGTTGCAGTTTGTACTCAATTGCATTAGGCTTCATGCATGAATATGTATTAAGCAGTTACTACATGTAAGGGTACATGTTTATTGAAAATGATTTTCAGTCTAAAGTCATTCATAAAATTCAGTTTGTCTGTACCCAGATGGTTCAGCCTGTAAGAACACTTGCAACCAAGCCAAAAGAATTCAGTATAAAATAATTGTTGTCTTCATTTAGCAAGTGTCTACTGTAAATACCTAGAAGCTTAAGTTGACATGAGAATGATAACAGTGATACAAGCCCTTATTACCATAGACAACCTACTTTCATTTGTGATAAAAATAAAATAGATTTATCTAGCAAAAATGTGATCATGCTGCCACTCAAAATGTGAGCCTGAATGTCTTATATCATTGTCTACAGTAGAAGAAAGGGAGAAAGAAGGAGAATCAGAGAAATGATATTTTCTGTAACAGAAATGATCTTACTATAAATTATTCCAGTGGTAGTCTTGCAAAAGAAGATATACTTATTTTCACTTTATTGCAGAAATTATATACAGAAATTAAAAACTGCAAGTTTTAGTAATTTGTATCCTAGAAACTGTGAAGAAAAGTAATAAAGGTGCTTTGTGATTCTCACTGTTACAGTTCTCAGTGTTGACCTGTATGTATCATGAAGTATCAGGATGAAATTTACACGAACATAGTTTTGTTGGACAGATTTGAGTGGTATCTCTCCTTCTAATAATCTTTAATTGAAATAATTTGAACAAAATATTATTAGTACTTGTGTCTCTCAAGAAGTTAAGATAGCATCCCTTGTAGCTTGTTAATAGTCGATCAAATAATAAAAGTCAGCTGAGTTAATACTATGAAAGTTTTTTCATGCCAGAGTGAAAGCAATGATCTTTAGTGTCTCTATACCAGGCTCTATGAGATGATATGAAGATTAATCAAGAATGAGAAATACATAAAATATAAATGCATTCTAATCAATTAATCTTATATTCTATATTTTAATGCTACATGATTGTTTTTAAAGCCATTCTTTTATGGTGTCAAATACTGTAACATATACAAAAACAAAAACAAAAAATAAACAACCACCACCAACAAAACACACCTAAGACTCAGGAAACATGGAAAAAGAGAGGCCATAAAGATTGTAAAACTCAGAAGATCAGGAAGTTTACTGTAAATTTGTGTTTCCTGATGTGTCAGAAGCTATACCTATCCTACACCTATAAAGTTTCACCATCATGTCTGTCTAAAAATGAGATTAACTAAAAACAAAGACATAGAAATCATTAAAACTCTTAAAACTTTGTTTCTATAAAACTTAGTGCAAAATAAAAATGAAAATAGCTATAGACTTATCTTTTTAAATCAGTTAATCAGATGCATATTTAATTAACTTATTAATAACTCAGATTGATTAAGAATATTCCTAGATCAATAAAATGCTATACTTATGGAGTGATATGTATAGAATAAGCTTTTCTTCTTTAATAGAAACTAATAATACAAAGTTGAGAAAATTTAAGCAGATAAAAGACAGAGAAAAAAGAATAAGAGAACTTCAATGAAACTGGACTTTATATAAAATATTAATAAAATTCCTTTCTTAGAGCCATATCAGCTTTGTATCCTTTGTATCCTATTTTTCCTTCAGTGTCTGGCAGATTTTAAACCTATGGAATTTTCTCTCCCAATTTCTAGGTTTATTTATATCCTCAACACGGAGTATTTTCAGAGTTTTAAATTCCATAGTTTTACAACTCACCTTGTAAAATAGAAGTGCCTTTTATTAGTTCTAAAAAGTGTCTTTTGTGACTTTCTAGGGACAGCCTCTTCAAATGTTCTCACACTGCTGAAAATATTCATCTCCATTCTCTCATAATATTTTTGAATTTATGGATTTTGTAACATCCCTTCTTGACTTTTATTTCTCCAGGTCGAAAAGTTGTAATTTTTTTAATCTATACTTATATGAAGCATTTGCCTCCATAATTCATGCAGCCTCAAGCTTTTGTGATGAGAGGAGAATTTGCTGTTCTTGAAACTTTGAATTCAGTTGGTTGGAAGAAAGACATGGAGGCAGACACGGAGCAGACACTCATCAACTATCTAAGCCTCTCCATACTGCATACCTTTAAAATTACTAGAAAATACAACCCCTAACAAGTATGCAAGGGCCTAAATATATTATTAGCATACACAGATTCCTACAAATTCGTTCCTCCAAGATATGTACTATGAAGTACTGGGGGTATAACTTTGGGATGTGTTAGATATCGTCTCATCTGTGACCCAGTAGCCATTAAGTCTCCTAACAACTTTGCTGCATTTTTATGAACATCTTCAATGTAAAATTCCTCACCTTAAGAACAGTTCTAGATATGCTTCTAGATAAGCAAGCCTGAAATTTTAATTACTTTATAGAAATAAAGAACAATGTTTCCCATTCTATTATGTGTTTAATAGTCCTAATACACTCAATGTTTATACCATGATATATTTTAAGGGAAGCACACAATACAACTGTGACAAATGTAAAGCAAAAAAAAACCCATAAATAATATTATATATGTAGTACAAGTGTATAATTAATGTTTGCCAACTGTGTAGTTCGTACGGTCAGTCATTCCACGCAGTTAAATTCTCTTTATAGTCTGTAGATTTTCCTTCTCATGAGTCTCCTCATTATCTTGAAAGTTTAGCAGCATCACAAAAATCAGAATTCGCTTTCAGTGACATGATTAGAAATAATTTATATTAGATAAGTAAAAATAGTTCTAGTCTCAAAAGCAATTTTAGGAATCATATTATTCATATCATTCCACCCATTTACATTCAAATTTAATGTTCATTTACTTTAATTCAAATGCTAGGAACAGAAAATTGTATAAATGTCAAATATTGCAAGTTTATGTTCCTATGATGATCTCAGACATGTAGGCAGAGATACTGATGATGTTATGTGACCTCTTCTTGTTAAAAGTTCAAAAGTGGTATAAAGGTATCCTTAGTACTTTGTATATTTTATTTAAGTTTGTGTTCTCCATTAGCATATTTTAATGCTTTGGTATAATTATTCTCCTGTTGTGAAACAAATATAAAACAAATGAAATTTTAACAAATTATAAAAAAAATGACTACAAACCTTTGGGAACTCTAGCTTAAGATTTTGTTCTAAAACTATTTCAATGGCTTATAACTCATTTATCTTACAGCTCGACAGTAAGTAGGAAACAGATATAACTCATGGATCATCCAGAGGAATGAAGTCAGTTATTACATTTTTTAAAACACTTGATAAATTTAGGTATCACATATTTGTATTACACCAACAGTTTTTCCTCTAAATTCGTAGTATTTCTGTAGTTATTCAGCTCAAATGTTTCCTTAAAATACTTTATTAGGGCTCGGAATACAGCTCAATGGTAAACTGATTTGCCTAATATTCTCATGGTCTGAAGTTTAATCCCTAGTATTGACAAAAGTAAGAAATAAGTAATACAACAAAATAAATTGACATTTAAGATCTTTACCATTATATCAATGAGATACTTCTATATGATGGCCAGAATAAAGTCCAACAGTGACTGATTAGACAATGTATTTTCCAGGCCAACCCACAAATTATTTCTAGTGTTTCTGGATTGCAGTAGCTCTAAATTGTTCTGTGACCCAATAAATGTTTATGGGTGTATGCCCAGGAACTTCTTTCTGGACATCCAGAACTCTGCTTGAGTTGCTTTAAAAAGAACAAAGAAGTTGGGATGAAGAAATGATTCACTGTTAAAATAATTGCTGCCTTTTCCGAGGATCTGGCTTTGGTTTCTGTCACCCATTTAATAGTTTATAACCATCTTATCTACTTATCTATGGAACCCAATATTTTATTCTGGCTTTCATAAGCACCAGGTATGCATGAGTTACACATACATGTAGACACAACATTTATTTAATAAATATACATGATTTTTATATAAAATACATTGTTTTTAATTAAGAAACCTCATATTCTTTCTTCCTCTAGATTTTGGAACAATTTATACTCATTGCTATTTGAGTACATGTTATTTGCCTCTTTCTATAATTGCCATTTTATAGTGGTTCTGAAATATGCCTTATCCAAACTAGATTAAAGGAACTAAAACTGGTTAGAAGTTGGCTAAGGCTTGGGCAATTGTAGTCTAGCTTAGGGGTGTATGATATCCTTTGCAGTGTTGGACAGTTCCAGAGTTGTAACTCTAAAATGAGTAAACTTGGAGAAACTTTTCAAGAAGAGAAGCAGAATTTTGCCTGTCTCTACTTGCCAAAGACACTAAAAATCATTTATTTTTACAAATTTTATTCAAGGCAAGAATAGTTTGAATTTTTTCCCTTTATATATACAAAGTATCAGCTACACTTTTTAGGATGATGATGAATACTTCTAAAAATAATATGTTATTTGAATTGAAATATCTCACCTTGAAGAAAGCCTAAAGGCAAGAAAGTTTAGACACTTGAAATTCCTAAGTTTTCTAAAGCTAACTTACATCATCAACTGAGACATATGCTATGTTAAACTCTAATTATTTGCAGGCTATTGTTAAAGATAAGTTTCCTAAATTTTAGTTGCATATTGTTTACTTTGGCAGTCGAGAATTAGGACTCATACACTTAGGTGACTTCCAAACAATAATAGTAGTAAAATTAAATAACTTATTTGTATGAGAAATATAGAACTGTATACAAATTAACTACCACCTACCAGCTAGATTTTTTTTCAAAATATGGACTAATATCCAGAAAATGAAAACTTATTGTAGAACTAAGGAACATGAACTGAATTGATGGATGTATATTTTAGAGGCTATGTAAAATAAGTAGCCTGCTTTGAAGTAAAATTGAAATGGTTTTTAATCTAAGCTTTTTTAACTAAAAGTTTCATGAATCTATCTTATCACTTAATTTTTTCTTAGATCAATTGAGAGACAAATAAAGATGAGAGGTTTCAAGAAACTTCCCTGAGAAATATCAGTGTACTACTTATCAAGGCATCTGGCTCAAACTAAGAATTCAAAAAGGTGGTAGAATAGAAAAAGTTCCAAGGTCAAGATAGCTTTGAAATTTGACCTCAGATTATGATACTTATAAATGATTTTCCCATTAGTAACACTTGTTTGCTCAAACGTTGTTTGTCCCTATCCTTGGCATTTCATAATAAAATGCATAATGTAAAGAAAGTAACTGCCTATAATTAGAGTTATTTAACAAGTTAGCTTAGATCACAGAAATCAAAATAGGGTGGCTAAAAATAGCTTCTTCAAGACCCACTGTGACATCAAATCAACTCATTTCAACATATCTAAGGCCTGTTATCATTCAGTCTCAAACAAACCATTGTTGACTCAATATATTTTTGAAAAAAATCAAGATATAGTTCATTTATTTTCATCAATTTCCTGAGAGTTTTTGGTATTTCTAATGAATTTCCAGGAGGATACTTAGGGTGAAAATTGGGACTTTCATTCAATTTCATGATTTGAAGATCGCCAGTATCAGTATACAGTATTCAGATTTTTGTATTATTTAAGGTACGTACTTTCTTCAGAGTCAGAGGAGAAAAAATGGACTAAGAATAGCATGGGTCTTTTTAGCTGTTGAAAACAAACAGTACTCTTAAGGATGATATCACTCCAAACTTAATATTAATAAATGACTTGACCCCAATCCTCATATTCATTGTTTCTATCAACATTCATGTGTGACATGAAAAATTTGGGGATTATTTTTTTTTTAAAAAGTTTTTAAAAGTTTTTAAAAGTTCTAAAATATAAGTAAAATCTACAAATGGAATAACCAGGATTACCGAGGCTATGGAAGGCTGACAAAAAGGGACCTATCATGACTACACTCCAGAAGACCCAACAAACAGCTGAAAGAATCAGGTGCAGATATTTGCACCCAACCAATGGACAGAAGCTGCTGAGCCCTGTGGTTGAATTAGGGAAAGGCTGGAAGAATCTGAGGAGGAGGGCAACCCTATAGGAGGACCAGCAATTTCAATTAACCTGGATCCGTGTGATCTCTCAAACACTGGACCACCAACCAGGAAGCTGATATGAGGACCCCAACACATTCACAGTAGAGGACTACCAGATTTGGGTTCAATCAGAGATGATGCACCTAACCCTCAAGAGTCTGGAAGCGCCAGTGAGTTTAGAAGTACGGTTGGATGGGGGAAGGGGGTGGGGACATCCTCATGGATACAAGGGTGGGGAGGAAGTTTGAGATGTGGAACAGTTGGAGGGTGGACTGGGAAGGGGGAATAAAAATCAAGAGTGTTAAGAAAATAAAGACAGGAACAGTAAAGCATTCATGAAGGAAAAACAGTTCCTATGGCTTACACCAGAAATGTCCACGGAAGCCTTCTGTGATAAGAGCTAGTTTGCCAAATGATGGACTCTGTTGAACTATTGGATCCTGGGAGCTGTGATTTAATTAAAGGTTTCTCCCTTGGTTGATTCATGAAATAACAACACTCTGGATGTAGTGCAAAGTAGGAGACAGACATTTGTTGCAATAATGAGTCCCTGAAGAAATACCCTGGATAGATACACCTGGTCATCAGCCCACTCTGGTCTTTTTAAGTTTTCTAGCTGACACAAAGTGAAAGATTTTGGTCCATTCCTCTGTTCACCATGCTATTTCAGCCTCACTTCAGGTCAGCAACAATGCAGCTCACAGATCTTCAACTGAAATCTCTGAAAGTAATTTCCAGAATAAATACTTCTGTCCTTGTTCTCAGATTTTTATCAGAAGACAGACAACCTGTCTAACCCAAAGTGCTGAAGAATTCTCTTCATGACTGTCAGAACGTGGTTCACTAGGTAAAATAGAATCCCTATTGTATATAGAGAAATATGTGTAGAGAGTATTCCATAAGAAAGACCACAAAGGAGTAGAAGACGTGGCAAAAGAACCAGGGGATGACTTGTCACACAAATGGAAAAGAAGCATGCAGAGAAGGCTGAGGCGTTTTGCATAAAACAGTTTTAGAAAAAGAGTTTCTTGATTAAAAAGTCAAATAAATCAAGGGATAAAGCAGCACATTGATGAATAGATATTCTCTTGAAGAGATGGACAGTGGTGCTAGAATTTAAATTTGAAACAATTAAGCAAATACCTAAAATATGTATTTCTAAAGAAGAAAAGACCAAGATCAACAGATTACAATACAAACCAACCGGTCTCAGGTCTTCTCTGCTCTATGTGGACCTTATTGTCCATCGCACTGCAGAGGTAAATGTGGTAAATGTTGAAGATAACATTGGTTGAAACAGCAAAGAGGAAAAGAACTTCTTGCCTAACAAATGGAATTGGGTAAATCTATGTTGTATGCAGAATGTGACTGCTAGTTTACATGTTCTACAACTGCTGTGTTCTAGACTAACAGATTATGAGGATACTTTCTTGTTGAAAGGAGATGAAATTCCACAATGGCTGGTCTGGAAAGACTGATTAAAGCCTCATACTCAATAGTCATTGGCCCCATTAATAGTTGAGGCAGAAGACTATGGTCAGTGAGAGGTCACATTACAAAAGATAGAAATGTGACTAATTGGTTCTTTGACTTTGTTGTGACTTGTGGCATTTACACACATTGTAAAAAAAAAAACAAAAAGATTGATATCTTGTATTTAAGGTGGCTGCTGCATGCTGAGTGCTGGTAGGTAGATCATGAAAAGCTAATAGAAACATTTAGACAATTACTCCAGTCACGTTTATATCAAAGAAATAACAGACATTTAGGGCTTAGTTCTTAAATCCAAATTTTGTAATTCATTTTTCTTTATCTCAGATCGACAACTTTGAGATGAATATTGAATCACATTTATGCATTATTTTTCTAATTATCTGACATTATCCTATTATGGAGTCTATAAAACAATGAGGTTAAAGTTTGTACTGACAAACATTTTTCTCTTTCTTTCATTCTTTCTCCTACCTCTTTCTTTCTTTCTTTCTTTCTTTCTTCCTTCCTTCCTTCCTTCCTTCCTTCCTTCCTTCCTTCCTTCCTTCCTTCCTGTCTGTCTGTCTGTCTTTCTATTGTTTTTAAATCTCATATATTCCATTCCAACCATGGCTTCTCTGCCCTTTCTTCCCCTCTTCACCATTCTCTGCCCTTTACCTTCCCTTCCAGCAGATCCATACCACATCTGCCTCCCCTTAGCAAATAGCAGGTATATACTGACACATCAAGGTAACTCAGTAGCAGGAAAAGGGTCTCACAAATGGCAAAAGTGTAAGAGCCAGCCCATTTTAACACACACACGCACACACACTCACAAAGACACAGAGAGAGAGAGAGAGAGAGAGAGAGAGAGAGAGAGAGAGAGAGAGA
>NW_021620932.1:6393307-6465819 GCF_004785775.1 Grammomys surdaster
AGAGAGAGAGAGAGAGAGAGAGAGAGAGAGAGAGAGAGAGAGAGAGAAAGAGATCAAAAGAAAAAGATATACACAGATATATATGCAGATAAATCGAGAGATAGATACATATACCTGTGCAGCAAATATATTTTTTCAGCACATGAAAAAGGAATACTGAAATACCCCTTAGTATAAATGTTTCAACATGATAGAGAAATTACCTTTTAAAATAAACCCAGTTCCTCCATTAGCCCTGCACCTACCAACTCTGAGTCACATTCAATTTTCAACATGCACTATGTAATATGAATTGTATCTGATGCAATTACTACCACAATGTGTATTCTTTTTCTGGTAGAAATATATTCAATGTATTCATTTGTTGTTACATCATTGTTCAATTAAAATTTGCCAGGTAGCATTTCCATAATAAATGCATGTGTCAATAACAAATCAAGAAATTTAAATGGAAATATCTGAAGGTCTTAACTTCTTTAATTAATACATATACATACTTTATACTGATCTTGAGATGAATAAGGTTCTTATATCTCTAATGTGAAACTAAATGTTAGACTGAAGCAAATTTGATTACATTTAAATTAATTTATAGCAACATTATTAAAATTTAGGCAAACATTGTAACTTTTTTACTACATAGTATCTTGGGGCTCTATGTAAGCTAGGTAGCCAGGAGGATTTTCCCAGTTAGTTTTGCATTGACTCTTCTATTTTGAATGCAAAGGAGACATTTTGGGACATAAGGTATTGTTTTTTTCTTAACTTTTACTCGATTGTGAATTTCACATCATGCACCCAATCCTATTGATCTTCCTGTCTCTTTGTACACTCCCTGTACCTTATCAATCCCCCCTCCAATAAGAATCTCATTGTGGAAACTATAGTAGTTCATACAGTGTTCTACAGGATATTCTTGTTTTCATACTTCTGTACTTGCTCATTGCAATGAATCGTTTGTTTGGTTCTAGGCCTCTGGCTTTTGTTACATAGTCAATTCTGGATTCTCACTGGTATTCATTTGACATAACTTGTTAATTGCCCCATGACTATGAGATCCTGCTGCTTTGCATATGTAGGACCAACTCCTTCATTTGCTCCAGGAGTTCATGGATATTGTAGATGTTGGGGTGGGCCAACTCAAAGCCCAACTCACACCTTGAATGGTGAGCTCTTGAGCACCACTCTGGCTAGCTCATTGATGGTGATGTCTACTCTATCACTCTCAGGGTGTTAGGGTTCGCTCACCCACCTACCCACATGGTCAGCTCTACTGTGCTGCCCAGGGAAAGTACAGGGCCCAGTCTCATGAGATCTGCAGCCCTTGAGGGACATGGACAACTCTCCTGCTTTCATGACCAGCAGCCAGCTTTCCCACCTATTGCATGTTACAAGGGCAAAGGGATTGTTGGGAGGGACAGAAGGCATCTGCCTCTTGGCCACACCACCTCACAGCAGACAAGTGGCAAGGCCAGTTCTTCCATGCTCACACCCTCTGTAGGGTTAAAGGGAGTCCCTGCATCCTCTCCACTATAGGGCTCAGGGGACTCTGGGAGGTGAGATGTGAGAGTTTTGACTGTACTTACTCCATTCTGACTGGTGTCTGGCTATGGAAAGCTATGGGACACCTGACACCACTCCGGGGGATTGGGAAGCACAGTCTGAGGTACTGGGACCATCTGGAGCTGGCTGGGGGTCCGTGGGGCCTGCAAAGAGGCTGGGACCGTCTGGTTCTCAGGCTCTTGGGCAGGCACCCAGGTGGCGCTGGAAGCCACAGAAGAGCTGAGAACAGAGTAGGGGCCCATGGGCTGGATCTGGCCCTGGGCCAAAGGGAAAAAGTCGGGGAGCGTGGGCAAGCTCCTGCTAGATCCCAATGGGAGAGTCCTTGGCTTGGTGGAGGTGGTGGCTGGGAGTGCGGAGAGGCCTTCCGAAAGAGATGAGATAAGGCTCTATAAGTGTAAGCCTTCTCCTTTGCTCACCATGGTGAACTTTGATGAAAAGGAGGTAGTCTATGTTTTTAAAGCATTTATTGTCATGGTGGAAAGTGAATTAGTAAAAGTGTATCATAGTTTTTCAGTGTGAGCCTGAGGCTAAATGCCTTTTGCAGGGAGGAGTGTTGGGAAAGGGAAGCTTAACTGGCTAAGCCCTTCAGGCCTTTAGATGCCTCATTAAAACGGAGACCTGTCTTGAGGTCATGTCCTCTACCTGTCCAGTGGAAAAAGAACAGCATTTTCAACAAATGGTGCTGGTTCAACTGGAGGACAACATGTAGAAGAATGAAAATTGATCCACTCTTATCTCTTTGTACAAAGCTCAAGTCTAAGTGGATAAAGGACCTCCACATAAAACCAGATACATTGAAACTAATAGAAGAGAAGGTGGGGAAGACCCTCGAATACTTGGGCACAGGGGAAAAGTTCCTGAACAGAACACCAATGGCATATGCTCTAAGATCAAGAATTGACAAATGGGACTTCACAAAATTACAAAGTTTCTGTAAGGCAAAGGACACTGTCAATAGGACAAAACGACAACCAACAAATTGGGAAAAGATCTTTACCAATCCTACATCTGATAGAGGGCTAATATCCAATATATACAAAGAACTCAAGAAAGTAGACTCCAGACAACCAAATTACCCTATTAAAAAATGGGGTATAGAGCTTAACAAAGAATTTTCAATGGAAGAAACTCGAATGGCCGAGAAGCACCTAAAGAAATGTTCAGTGTCCTTAGTCATCAGGGAAATGCAAATCAAAACAACCCTGAGATTCCATCTCACACCAGTCAGAATGGCTAAGATTAAGAACTCAGGTGATAGTAGTTGTTGGCGAGGGTGTGGAGAAAGAGGAACACTCCTCCATTGTTGGTGGGACTGCAAGATGGTGCAACCACTTTGGAAATCAGTCTGGCGGTTCCTCAGAAAATTGGACATAGCATTACCTGAGGATCCAGCTATACCACTCCTAGACATATACCCAGAAGATGCTCAAACATATAACAAGGACATATGCTCAACTATGTTCATAGCAGCCTTATTTATAATAGCCAGGAGCTGGAAAGAACCCAGATGTCCTTCGACTGAGGAATGGATTCAAAAAATGTGGTATATTTACACAATGGAGTATTACTCAGCTATTAAAAACAATGAATTCGAGAGGTTCCTAGGTAAATGGATGGAACTAGAAATTATCATCCTGAGTGAAGTAAGCCAATCACAAAAGAACACACATGGTATTCACTCACTGATTATTGGATATTAGCCCAGAACCTTGAAATGCCCAAGATGCAACTCACAGGCCACATGAAGCTCATAAAAAAGGAAGACCAAGTGGGGGTGATTCAGTTCTTCTTAGAAGGAGCAACAAAATACTCAAGGGAGCAAATATGGAGACAAAGTGAGGGACAGAAACTGAAGGAGGGGCCATTTGAAGACCTTTCCACCTGAGTATCCATCCCATGTGCAGTCACCAAAGGTAGATGCTGATGTGGAAGTCAGGAAGTGCATGCCGATAAGGGCCTGATATGGATGTCTCCTCAAAGGCCTTCAAGAGTCTGACATATTCAGAGGAAGATGCTCACAACTAGCCATTGAACTGATCATGGGGTTCTCAATGGAGGAGTTAGAGTGAGGACTGAAGGAGCTGAAAGGGTTTGTGGCACCATGAGGAGAGCAACAATACCAACCAACCACAGCTCCCAGGGTCTAAACCACCAGCCTGGGAGCACTTATGGAGGGATCCAGGGCTTCAGCTGAATATGTAAGAGTGGAGGGCCCTGCTGGGCTCAGGTGGAAGAAGAGATCCTTGACCTCATGAAGGCTGGATGCCCCAGGGGATGGGAATTTTGAGTTTGGGGAAGTGGGAGTGGGGAGGGGGGTAGGTGAGGGTTACATCCATGGAGAAGAAGGAGGAGGGGTAAGGGGGTGGGGGGTTCCCAGGTGGGTGGGGGATGGGGTAAGGGGATAACATGAAATGTAAATAAAATATCCAATAAAAAAAAATCAAGATGTGACTAAAGGTTCTGATGTTTACAAATAAAAGCTCTTAAAATTCAAAAAAAAAGAAAAATAAGAAAAAATATATATCTTCTGTAAAAATAATTGAATTATCTGGTGGTGTTATTTATAATCATCTCTAGATTTTTTAAAGTATACCAACCTTATTGGAATGTAAATTCTCTATATACATGACTATCAATATTTCTATTTCTAATGATAAAGTTGTGTATTATGATCTGTGCACAAATTCTGAAAAAAAAAGATTTTAATACAAAGATCTCTAATAAATGAACAAATATTTACGTACACCATTAAATGCAACTAATCATTAGCTTTGTTATATCGTATCATACCATATCATTATCCCTTAGAAGCTTGTTTCTTTTCTGAGTGATAGAATGAGAGTGGCTCTGAAAGAGAGAGGAAGAAGAACCTGGAGGAATCAATAATCTGGACATATTATTATATGACAGAAAAATGAATAAAAGCAAAAAGAGATGAAAATAAAAATATCTAAGTAATAAAACATTTTTCATTGTGGATGATCTAAGAGTCTCCCAAAGGTTAATAAAATGGCAAAAGTATGATTACTATAGATATTTATTTTATTGTAGTTGGCTAGGTTTTATAGCATAGTGAATGGAATACCATATGAAGCAGGAATGTTTGAATTACCAAACCCAGTTACAGTAAGGCACTGTCACAATTATATTAGATGGAAAACAAACCTGAAACTTCAGAAAAATGTCACCAATAGACATTAGAGTGGACTAATTATTTTAGTTGTGAGTCAGCTGTCTGAAATTCATGTTGACCTTTTAAATGTGCTTGCTCGGTTAAAATGTAGGCATTTTTCTTTTTAAGATAATGAATTTAAAGGAACAAAAGTCAATTACAGAGAAAACATTAAAGGTGCGTATATGTTATATAACATAAATTAGTGCAGCAATTTTTAAAACTATACAACACTAGCCTCCAATGAATTTGAATACCACTACAACCCCTGCTAGCTTTTTCAGAGGACAGCAACAAAGTACTACTGACCAAGTAGGCAACAGAAAGCAACAAAAAACAGATATTTATCTCTCATTGTTTTAGAGAGGTTTTCTGGTATCTGGTAAAGACTTATGAATGTTTTGTTTTGTTTTGTTTTCTTCTATAATGCCATTGTAGAATGTACAAGGGAATTCTCTAGGGCTTCCAATAGCATCAGGAATCCCCTTTGAGAGGGCTGTGGCCATTCCTCAAGCATTTGTCTTCGAAAGGCCCTACCTCCTAAAAGGCACTACCCTTTGCTTGTTTGGATTTCCTCACCTAAGTGGAATGAGGCATAGACTTCAATCTATTGAAGAACCTAAGATGAGAATGTTCAATATTTATGGAGAGGGAGAAAGGAAAGAAAGATCAAAGAATGAAGTGCGGCTAAGGTTGTACATGGCAAGAAACTGGAGCTTAACCAGGCATTGAAAATAGAAGCAGAAGTTTTACAGTAGCCAAAGTTTAACCTAGTTGTAGTGATGCTGGGCAAAAAAATACAAAGCAGGTGAAGAAGAAGGTGAATGTTTGAAAGGCTAATGTCCCAAGAGAAAGAAATAAAGTTCATATAAGAAATACACCATAATGTGGCAATAGATAATGGCTTGTTTCTGATCATGATTTTTTTTCCAGAATCAAGTACGTGAGAACAGTTGACCCTCTGTTTTTTTCAAGAATTAAAGCTGACTACAAACATGCAAGGGTAGAAATAAGAACCGTATTTATCAAAAGGAGTAATGCAGGTATCTGTTAGTTTAACTCCAACTTCACAGAGGATTTAACCAATGTGAAACTGGAAGGAAACCAAGACAAGCATAGGACTGGAGAGAAAGAACTGGAAACAGGGAATTGGAGTACCATAGGTATTGAGGCACTGCCTTCTGTCACTCAGGAAGAATGCCTGCTTGCCTTTCAGATTGCTTTCAGTCTCTTCTACTGGTAGCTCAGTTCACAACATGAAAATACATGAAAAAATGAAATTACAATTTGTTATAGAATGGGATATAGAAATAGACATATTCATGAAGTCAGTTGAATCTTCCAACTTCACCTTTTCAAAAAACCAAAGTAGAAAGTAGACTATTACAAAATTGGAAGGGTACCCATCTTTGGGAGAGAACTAGGCATAAATATGGATAAAAGTAATATTTTAAATATGATCACAATCCCTAAAGTATATATAAGAAAGTTTCATATTGAACGTTATTATTTTCAACAGTTAATATAAACTGCTGTTTCTTTTTATTTTTGATTAAATTAATGTGTCTGATTAAGAGTATGTGGGCAACTCAAGGTTATTCAGAATTGAAGTAAGAACCCTTCAATGAACACACATAGTGCTCATTAATGGTTTAGTAGCTTTCTGCTTGTTTAGTTGGGATTTGTTGTTGTTCTCCCTTTTTGTGCTAATCTCTCTGAATTAGAGCACACTGCAAAAAAAAAATGTAGCAACTAAACTGGAAAAATACAGACCCTCATTGTTGCAAAATATAGAAAAGTATCTGGAAATAAATTTACTTGCTCAGTTATGATAAAAAGGTTTTCAAAAAACATGTAATATTTGTTATAGAATAAGTCAAAGAAAGCTACCTTTCTTGGGGATTGTGACTAAGGATTATTTTTTTATTTAAATTTTTCTTATATAATAATTTCAGACCATGTTTCCCACATCCTCAACTTCTTCCAGATTTCCCCAACACTCTACCCATTAATTAATTAATTAATTCCAAAAACTAAAAATCAAAGCAAACACAAACAAACTTAAAAAGCAATAAGAAAGAATACAAAAACAACAAAACAAAGAACAAAGCCTTCCTAGTCCCTAAAAACACATAAACAAAAATAAGGAGTCTGTTTTTTGTTGGCCAATTAATACTAGGCAGAGGGCCTGCACTAGAGTGAGGTTGATATACTCATTGACATGTCACTGGAGATAACTGATTTTCCCTTTCCTAGAAGGTATCAATTGCAAATAGTATCTTGGCTAAGGGTGGGACCTTCTGTTCAGTTCCCTTCTTAGTGCTGGAGTTTTGTCTTGTTTGAACCTGTGCAAATCACCTGGATGTTGTCACAGTACTTATGAATTAATATAAGCATAATTCTTATTCATTTTAGCTCAACAAAGTGTATCTCTTTCTCATGGAGAAAAAAAAAGATGCCTAGTAAATGAATTGAGTAAGCAATAGAGCACAACAGAGACTTGTGAGGTAAGATTTATTATATTTTGTAGAACTATCTATTCCCAATGTATAGGAAGAAAGAAAGAAAGAAAGAAAGAAAGAAAGAAAGAAAGAAAGAAAGAAGGAAGGAAGGAAGGACGGAAAGAAAGAAAGAAAGAAAGAAAGAAAGAAAGAAAGAAAGAAAGAAAGAAAGAGAGAGAGAGAGAAAGAGAGAGAGGGAGGGAGGGAGGGAGGGAGAGAGGGAGGGAGGGAGGAAAGAAAAGAAAAGAAAGGAAGAAAGGAGGGATGTAGAAAGGAAGGAAGGAAGGGTAAGGGAATGAAGAAAGGAAGAAAGGAAGTAAAACAAATAAGCAAATACTCAACCAAACAAGCAAGTAAACAAAGAAAGACATTTTCTAAATGTATTCTCTTAAGGCAAAAATAACTTGATAAACAGAGGATGTTCTAAGGGCAAATTGCACAGAAAAATAGGGTATCTATCATAATTTTAGCTTTTAAAACTCAACTTAGGGACGTATTTCTAATTTCATATTTTCACATACAGCCTTCCCTTAGTCTCCAAGAGGAAATGTTTTGGAGGCTCCCCCGTGGATAGTAAAATCTGCAAATGTTCAAGCCCTTTAAATAAAATGACAGAATTTGCATATAACCTATACACATACTCCTGTATACTTTGTCATCCTGAGATTATTTATAATACTGAATATAACACAAATGCAATGTGAATTGTTGTTTGTGTTGTGTAGAGAATAATGACAAGGAAAAATGTCCCTGTACAGTCAGAGAAAGGCAATTGTTTTTTTCTGAATAGCTTCCATTAATTGCTTGACTCTGGGGAGGGAAAGCACACATTTGAGGGGTTGACTGCATGCATGTTTGTGTATATCCATGTAAGATTGCTTTTTTTGAGACAATAATATTATTTGTCCTGACTCTCAAAAATCTCCTTAAATAACAGCAATAAAGAAAGGCCAGAACCTGTGTGAATGGAAAGCATAGCTCTTAATAAGCAAACCTGGAGTTGCTTATGAAAAATTAGCCAAAACACAGAGGGCATTTAGTTAAGCAAGTCGTTTTGAAGAAATTCCAGAACAATCTGAAAATCCACAACAATTTTAGTTGTGAGAAAGACTTGGGAAAAGTCGCCTATTCTAAATGAAGCGTGAGAAACTTGGTCTTGTTTTAATAATTTAGAAGTTGACAGGATGGCTGTCTACTCTGAGTCATGACTTGCTGTAATTGAAAATAATTATTGTTTATACAATAGATTCTGATCCCAATGTCATAGTCCTTATCACTCTGAGATCCTCACCACCTATCCAAACTCCATTCCTTCTTACTTTCTCAGTTTAGAAAATAAACAGGCAAATCAATTAAACAAATTAAATTAGAATAAATTTTAAATAAACAAAGAAAAAGCACAAGAAATACACACACACACACATACACACCACTAAAACACAAAATCAAAAGCCATAGTTTCAAACAAAAGACCAATAAGGTAAAAAATTGTCCAATCAAAGCCATCTAAGAAAAAAATCTGTAGAAAATTATTGAATTTGTTTTATATTGGCTATTTTCTGCTAGCATGGGGCATGCCTTTAAGTTTATATGCCCACTGAGACTCCACTGGAGAAAACTAAAGTTTCCACTGGAAGCAGTTGTCAACAGAAGATAGCTTCTTGGGTAGGAACGGGAGCTTATGCTTTCTTCTTCCTCTTACTGCTGAGACCTCATATGGCTTGGACTTGTGCAAGCCCTGGGGATGTTTTTCCAGTCTCTATGGGTTCACTCCTGCACAGCTTGCCTTCTATCTTGAATCTTTTCTCTCCTATCTTTATAAATCATATTCAAGGTCTGTTCAAACCAAAAGCTATCTAGTTCATTCAAAATAATTTGAGAAAAGTGTATACTAACATTAAAAAAAAAAAAAACAGGCTACCATGAAAAAAAAAGAAGAACTCTTAGCATAAAGGAGAATTAAGGTGTCAATGATGATTTTGTCTTTGTGTTTTTAAAAGAGTAGTACAGTAGACTTCGGGGTGAGATGGAATCCCTTTCTGCTGAAGAGTGTCATCTAATAAAGGCAATTATATGCTTATATAACTCTTATTTTATTAGAAATATTGTGATTATTGACTTACAGCTTCAATTGAAGGTTATTAATGGATGCCAGCATCGTCCAGTGTCCATTTGTTAGGTAACAGATTATTCAAACAGAGACACTGAATTATCCGTCCCACAGGTCATTGACTATTTGGAAGGAGATACACTGTCTACACTGAGATGTGTTGCAGCAGTTTTTCTAAATGAGTATGCATCACATTACACATGGTGAAACAACCTGACACTACAAATGTCCTGGGAAAATGAATGTCAGGAAGACCACCTCACCTATGAACTATTACTGCCCATGGTGGTGTTTGACTAAATTCTCTGCTACAAATTAAAGCTGATTTATAACTAGTTTAAATTAAGATCTACTAGAAAATACATGACATATTTTAGATAGGTACAGTTTTATTTTATTTTTATATTGGCTATAAATTGAAATGATATATTGGGATCGATTTGGAAAAATTAAATTTTAAGTTTTTAATTTTTAAAAATTTTTATAAATGGCCATGAGGATATTTTAGGTTACGCCTAGGACTCCAATTACATCTTTAATGAACATCAGTGCTTTAATTTTGCCTTTCACTTTACAAAACTGTAGGTGCTAGAGCATTAAATTAATGATCCTAAGAGAAAGTAATTAAGTAATTCCAAATTGTGTGATGATGCACCCTACATCTGTCCTTACCTCTTCAGAAAGTCAACATCTTAGAATCGTTCAGATGATTAAGCAAAGGGACTAAAAGACAGCACAACAGAGTCAGTGTAACTATATCAGACTCGTTGAACTGGGAACATACTGATTTTAAATGGTATTTATGCAAAAATATAATATATAGAGAGACACTAGATGATATTACAAATGGTTGTTGCTATATTAAGGAGATACTGTAGTTTCACAGAGGGTCATGTTTTCTAGGTTATGTGTTATTGGCAGTCACATTGTCTAAGTGTACACCTAATCTTCATATGTTTAAAAAATCTACATACATACAAAATCTTTATAATTGTGCAAAATAAAAAAATTAAAACTATAAAAAATTTAACTTATCTTCTTTTTTATTGGATATTTTATTTACAGGTCAGATGTTATCCCCTTACCCCGTTCTGTCCCCCCCACCCAGGAACCCCCTATCCCATCACCCTTCCTCCTGCTTCTCTGTGGATGTGCCCCTACCTACCCCCCAACTTCTTTTTCTATGCATTCATGTAACGTTTTATTTGGTTTGTCTGATTTTGTTTTGAGCTGGGAAATGCCTCAGTTTGTTAAGTAGTTGCCATGCGAAGAGGAGGCTGAGCTTTGATCCCAGAACCCATGCAAAAATTGATCAGCTGTAGTGGCCTGCTGACAATGTCTTCCAGTAAGTGCAGTAGAGACAAGGCATCCCCAGGCCAGCATGCCAGCCAGAGTCGGTAAACTGTTGAAAAACATATCTCAGTAAACACGTGCATGCACATCCCAACATTTATGTACCCTCACACATGGAAATGTATGATCACACATACTGCACAAAGCTTTCTTCTTAAAATGCAAGAGTCCAAAAATAGATGTAAATAAATGTTTTACATTTTTGCTGCACTGTTGTTTCCTATGTCCTTTCATGTCCATTTCTTAAATTGGTAAATCGATGCATATTATATAAATAGTAATATTGAATAATTTTAATAACATTATTAACATCATTATATTAAATAATATTTTAACATTATTTAATAAAATAATATGGCAATAATAATATTGCCATAAAGATAGTATTCTTAGGACAGTGGTTTCAATTTCAATTCCTTTCCTTATCTTTAATGATATGTCATTGAGACCCTGCACATTAGACCACAATGAGGTACCAGGTGCTTTCTTCACTATCATCAACCCTGCAAGTTTACTAAAACTAAATATGAATAAAAACTAAAATTGAATAAAATGGTACAAAAGCCTAAATATCTTTATTTTGATTAGAACATCAAATAATACAATCTTACTTTTAGTTTGCTACTGGTTTTTCTTTCCAAAGATGTCAACACAGCACTACATCACCATGGCAGAATTACATTTACTTGCAATGTATCTGACTATATTTCAAATACATGATTATCTTTCTAATCCTAGAGTGTATTTGAAAAATATCATTAACTCTCTAGTAATATAAATAAGCTTATAGTCTTTAATGTTTTAAGTTCAGGTCAATCTTAAGCAAACAAAATAGAAAACACTCTTCAGTAACAAGCTGTAACATTGGTGTCAATTTTTATAAGTCGTGTGTCATAAATCTCACTAGCAATCAATCTGAAATGAGTGAAGCATCCAGAAAAACTTCAAAATGAGATATCTATTTCTAACTTCCAATTCAGTACACACATTTATATTCATTTCACTTGAATAATGTTAGTACATCTAAAATTTGCCATCAAAAAGATGTTGACTATTCACCAGGATTTCTATTGCTTCATACGTTTAATGATAAGTCCTGCATAGTCAGGACCGACTTCCTTTGTACCATTTCACATCCTGGATATATACAGGTCACTAGCACAGATGACGATATCTTTCTCACCAAGATGCCGATAGGAAATAAGCACGTTTTGAAACAAGACCAAAAAAAAAAAAAAAAGGAGATTGCCGTCAATACATATATTCATAAAGACACGGATAGAAAGCAAGAATAATTCAGATTTGTTACCTTTTGGTAGGAAACTCTATTTTAAAGTTAATACATACTATATAAATATAGTTATCTTCTGACAATTTACCTACTAATTTTTACTTAATTTTTCACTTCTCTGAAAAATTATTTCATAGCTGACATTTAAGTTGTAAAACAGAAACCTAAACTAGGCTTATTTTGTTAACTTTTGAAATTCATAAAGTAGAAAATTAAACCTTATACTTCTTCCTCTTTTTGTTTTCATTTTATATGTATTACAGGAAAAGTCCTCTAGATGGCAGCATTTACCACTGTTAGAAATTATTTTGAAAGTAACTCTAAAAGTGACAGAATAATTGATAATAATTGAGTTGAAATTTTTCCTTGTTTTACCTTGGTGACCAAATGCTTTACCTATATGCTCATTTATTAAGGTGTTAATGCTACTACAGTTTACAGATTTCCAAAGAATATTAAAGCCCAAGCCATCAAGATAAATATATATTATGTATATTCTTCAGTGGAAGTAAGTTGTACTGATGTAGAAATAAATATGAAAGTAATTTTAGCTGACCACATATTTATACCTGTTTTTGAAAATACATGTATGATAACATTTAGATGACCTTAGAGATGAATTGTTAGAATGTATAGTGTTAAAAAAATCAAGACCATCTTTTAATTTTATATTCAAATTAATCTTAGTTTTAATGTTCTGACTCTCATCAGCATTCCACAACTGCTGCTGTCTTCACAATAGCTATCATATGGAAATAACCTAGAAATTCACAAACTAATTATAGAATTTAGGGCAGTCAATATTTTGTTAGTGCATTTCTAAGTGGGTTCAATAATTTTAACTATTCAACGACAATATTAATCTGGACAAGTCGATTGTGTATATTGCACACTTATAAAAACCAATAAATATTTACCATATTCACTGAACAAGTCTTCATGTTTGAAAACAAAGATACACGTTATAGATAAGAGCTTGTACTAGACTCACAGAATTTCTTTACCTTGTAAAATTTTAGAATGCTTGTCTCTAAGAGTTGGAGAGGAGATTTGTTTCTTCCAGTTTTGACTAACTATATAGAATGATCATTGGTAATATTCTAAACAAATCCCTAAAGGTATGACTTCCATTGATATTATTATTAGCTTTTGTGTGGCAATTTAGAAACTCATACATAAATTCACTCAAATCATGTAAGTCAGTCTTAACTGTGTCTGGAGGCCTAGTTCAAGTCAGATAACTCTGTGGTTTCAGTTTTGATGATGATGGGTATACTTGTGTATGCTGAGTAAAAAAGGACTTTCTTTTGTGACATATATTAATTGAAATCATCCATATCCATAGAAAAATTACACTTCTTCCCACAAAAACCTTCTCCATCATTCAAAGGGTTCCCAAAGACAAAGAACTTCTCTTAGTTGAAAAATGTTAAAATACACATTTCATATTATTTTCAGTCAAAATTACAGAAATATCAGTTAGGTTAGTACAATTTGTATTTTAGTTTTTTGTCAATAAATCAGGATCAAGTCAATATTTTCCAATTTTTGTGACTATGTCTTACATTGGTTAGGACTGTAGACAGTAATAGAGATGACCAAAAGGCATGAAGTGAACTTTTGAGAAATTTTGGCAGAGTATTCCTGGACACTGATGATTGTGAACCAGGTACTTAACCATGGTAATTTGATTCCTCCTGTGAATAAACTTCATTTTCTTATTCTTTCTCCATCTACTCTGTATTGATAACCATTTTTTTTATAGTGCAAAACCTCATGCATATACGACACTTACTGTTCACAATGCAATTAGTTCGATCATGAAATATTCTTATAGGTTCAGCTTCCTTGTCAATTGTGATCATTGGTCTATCTTTAGTTCAGTAATTATATAAATACAAATGGAATCATGGGAGGCCAGGTAATCCTAGACTATGGGACAAGAGTCTATCTTCAAAAATATTTAAATAAATAAGTTAAAAGAAGCAAAATTATAAACTATAAAACAAATGTAACTGCTGGTGTTACCAAAGCATAGAGATGCAGTGTAGAAACCTGAAATGTAAAGAAAAATTTTAAATAGTTGGTTTGTAAGACGACACTGATGAATTAGACTGGAAATGGCCAATATTCTTGTCCTGATTGTGTGTGTGTGTGTGTGTATGTGTGTGTGTGTGTGTGTGTGCAAAATATATGGGATTTTAACTTTTTATTAGGTACTTTTTAATCTATTAGGCATTCTAAAATAGATTATGTGACACTAAATTTATCTATGGTATGTTTTGTAACCATATCACATTATTCTCCAATTTATTTTTTTAATAATTATGACATGTACATTAAGTATTACTTTCACATAGTAGCTTTTTATTACTTTTTGTTGTAACATTCTAACAATTCATCTTTTTTCATGGTAAGGATTAAATATTATTTTAAATTAAGCCTGTCACTCTCTTAGAATAGCCATTAAAATCGCATCCATTCATGTAAGTACAAACTATTATAAATTTGCCATGAGGTCTCAAACACAGATGATAACCAATTTCTGAAATGATGTTTGAATGGTTTTAAAGCAAAATTATTTATTCTATCAAAATAATTTATTAGAATGCTTGCTTACCTTATATTTACAAAGTACATCCTCAGAAAGAATTTTTCCTAATTGGGATTCCTTATAAAGCAATTTTTTAATAAAGCATTCTTATTGAAGACATTTTAATTTACATTTTGCCTTGCTCTATTTTATTTATTTTGGATATCCTAGTTTTCAAACTTAAGGCCTGGGAATATCACAGACAGTCACTTCATCAATGAACCATGTTTTCAATGTCTTGCCTGCTTTAAAAACAATCTTTTTCCATAAATCCAAGAAAGTCCACTGAGTCTTACCTAACCCAGCACAGTATTTCACCTACTATTATCCTGTGTACAACAAATTCACACATAGATAAATGACATTGCATTGTGAAGTTTAAAACCTCTGTATTAACCTTAGATTCTGACGAATGAAATTTCCTTCCTTCCTTCCTTCCTTCCTTCCTTCCTTCCTTCCTTCCTTCCTTCTTTCCCTAATTCCTTTTGTTCTTCTCTTCCTTTCTTTTCTCCCTTCTTTCCTTACTTTCCTTTCTTCTTTGTGTCTGTGTGTCTGTGTGTCTGTCTGTCTGTCTGTCTGTCTGTCTGTCTTGAGAGGATGTCACATTTACTACAACCCTATTCAACCTAGAACTCACGATGTGTCCAGGGTGTCTTGCAGCAATCTTCTGGCTTCACATTCCTGGTGCTGGCATCCTATGGCAGGTCTGCAATGCCTGAAGAGAATAAGATGTTTCACCTTAAAATTTAAGGTCTTATAACTACATGAAGAAACATAGTTTTACATGAGTAGAGTGATACTGAGTCAAATCCCAGACAGCATGTAACAATGTCTGCTGAAGGCAGGCAAGGTTCATCTCCATTGCACTGTTGCACTGGGATGTGGAGATAAGACAGGACTTCAGCAGCCAACAGAATGCAAAGGCATCCTGACTCACCCTGATGCAGCTAGCAGAGAACCTTCTTTGAAATTTGGTTCTGAGAAACTCTAAGAGGAAAACTAGGCTCATCCACCCTGTTCTACATGAGTAAGTCTATTTATGTGCACCTTATGTAACAAACTGGGCCTCCAGAGGAAAATCATGTGAGTATAGTTTTTAAAATAGAGTCTGAAAACACGAAAAGAATAAGAAAGGAGGGATATGGACGAGGAAGATCATACAACATTACTGCCTCAGGGAAATGAAGTTTTATTTTCAACAATACATGCTTATTAATGAAAACGTAGAAAGGGAAAGGCATACTATCAAATTTACAATGCCTTAATAGATTATTTTCCCTAATTAGATCTTAGCAAATGCTGTTATAGATGAGATGTGTACTAAGGTCTCTATTTTTATATATCAAGAGTTATTTCCAAGGAACATGCATATTCATTCATATCAGTGCACATTAATCATATCACTGTGGATAGAGAGATAATACTCAATATTTTTATCTAACAATTTTAATCTAGCTTCATCCTATAGAATCAAGAAAAAGCTGCCTATATTTTACTTAAAGTTTCACAGCTTTAGTGAAGTTATTTAATTCGAAATATTGTGTAAGTATATTACCATTTAAATCAAATTCTATACTTTCCTAAACCACTGCAAGTTACTTTAGCCGTACCAGTGAAAACATGCACTACGAAAGAACTGTCTATATAAAGTTAAAATCTTCGCTAATTCATGAGAAAATTTGAGAGTTCAATGTATTTTTAAATTTACGTCGTAATCATGATAGAATAGGGGCTCTGAAAAGTGTCAGTTTACATTGTAATAATGTTAAAGGCACCAATCTGACACATATAATCTGTGTCAGTCATGAAAATATAGCAAACTGTTTTAAATTTAGATCAGTCTTTCAAGGAGAATGAAAGGTGTCACCGGGGTTCCATGATGATTTGATTACCTGCATTAGGGTGCCTTAAAAAAAAAAGAAGCAAGAGAAGTAAAGGAGAAGAAAGATACTCAAAAGGAAGAGCTGACAATCACTAAGGAAGCAAAGAAATTAACCCAGAATGCACTGTACTTTGTCAGTTTGCGCAGCCTTCGGAAGGTGATAATTTCTTCTTGTGGTGTTAAAATCCTCCATCATCATTTTCTCAAGAGTAGTAATACACACAACCCTTAACATCTTTAACACATCGTTCCTCCTGAAGCACAGTGCAAAAGCCTGGTACTTTTGCGAAATGGATATAGAGAAACTGCTGTGACATCACAGGCCCATGATCCCTGTATGTTAGATGCAGCACCACCTCTGGATTACATTTACAAAGTATAGAGCACAAAATATTTTCATGTAATTTTTAACTTTCAGTGGATTGTAGAAGTTGTGTTAGTCTGGCCTTGAAATCCTTGAGGAGGGCATTTGATCATTTTCATCATTACAGCCTATGCCTTTATATATAAAATGTAACTTGCAAGAATAGTCTCCAAATGAAATGTAATTTTAACAATGCTGTGTGATAACTAGGAAATCATACATGAGAATCCAATTAAACTCTACTCCTTAATAATTCAGGTTATTATATGCCATTGCATGGAAATTATTGTTTAATATATAAATAGAAAGACGTTAAACGTGGGGAATGTGAAACAACTCTAGGAACTCCATATCTGTCTCTATGTGGATCTGAAGGCATTTTAGACTTCAGTTAACTCGCCAGAGGTGACTTAGCTTGGTAAGTGTCCCATGGCCTAGTTAGACAGGAGTGAACAGTATGTCTCTTTTACTTTTGCTCCAATGGTATTCTTGAAGTACTAATCTGATAGCTAGGCTGACAGCATCATAATTTCTGGCTGTAGAAATATTGTTAACTGTTAATTAAAGAGATCTAGAGAGTTAATTAAAAAGATATAGTTGGACGAATGTATACATATATATATATATATATATATATATGTATACATACACACACTAGACTATTTGCACACAGCAAACTAACTGGCAACACAATATATTTAAATGCTCCAAGACATGCAATAAAATATAGCATAAAGCAACATATATTTTTACACTAAAATTAAAAATATTATCCTAATTGACATCTATATACTTAATTTTTAAACATACTTATTATAGTGTACTGGAAATCATATAACAAAGCATGTTGTATTGGAGGCAGAAACTTCCAGTTAAATAGCAAAGGGCTATTTAATGTGTAATTTTCTTCTAGGATTATTAACAAAATAACATTTCTCATTATAAAGCTGAACAGCTGAAATAGAATAAAAGAAATAAGTCTGTACAATCTAAATTAAGATGTCATGAAACTATGGTTAAGGAATCTCTACAATTTAGATATCTTATATAAACGTAAGACAGTGTTGTGATACAAGAGCGCTATTTCTCTGTCTTAGTTTCCTTTGAAAAGAGTGTACAGATGCCTCATTCTGGGGCTTTGACCTGAGGTTTTTATTCATTGAAGTCTTGTGCTCCTGTGTCTCATGCTGGGATTTGTTTCCTCTTCCCTAGCCTTCATCCTGGTTCACATTAAGATTTCATTTTCAAGCATGGTGTAAAAATTGGCCTTAGCCAGCAAGCAAAGCCATCTCTTCACAGAGAGTTACACCACTGCTTATTAACGAGGTTAAATAATTATTGTTAAGCTATGGGCTGCCACTATCTGACTTTGAAAAGACTGTGGTATGATCAAAATATAATTGCATTGTTCAGGAAATCAGCTGGAAAGTAGCTGTGCTGTTGTTGATATTGACTGTATCAGAACAGTTCATCACAGAAAATGTGCAAGTGTGAGAACATGCTACATTAGGTCAGATTTTGTGAATGGCAAAAGATCATTCACTACAGTACAATTAAAAGAATCAACCTTTAATTCACTGGTGTTGTTTTATGAGGATTGTTTTTTCCTCTTGACATCTGAATACATAGGGCGTCTTCTTTCTTTAAACCTTGTTCATTCTAATCACATTAAATATTAACTTAATGCCTTTTGACTGAACGCAAACACCATCAACATATTGCCTATGAGAACGATTACATGGTGAACTTTTAGTCACTGAACTTTTACTGTGAGTATGCACCTGAGGAAAAGTTTTAGTATTAAATGGGAATTACATTTTTATATAAGAAGATTGTGACGCCAAATAAATCAGCTAAAATTCAGATTACACACTAGAGAATTGGAAGACTTGATTTGTGATTTGTTTTTACTTTTTACTTTCAACTTGGTTATCAAAAATTAAATGTTCATGCTGTAAAGCAAAGTATCTGTAGTCACAAACATGAGATTCTCCCAAATTAAAAAGCTCAAATTTAAAGCCATTACATTCTACTACAGTGTAAGAAACATAAGTTTTAAAATAAATGCCCTTTATTCTTCCTCCAAGTTAGCGAAAGTCAACCATGCCTTAAGACCTCCTTGGATAACCTTTATAGACCATTCGGGGGGTGGGGAGGGATTTGTTATTAAACTAATAGGGTTTTATTTATTTACTCAGGCAGCTATCTGGTACAGGTGCAGCCAACCCTTCCTAACTTACTGGTTTTTAAAGATGAGTAAGGCTTTGGGGGAATATGACAGGAATCAGGACGACTCTTTCTGAAGTATCCCATCCAGCCCTGGTATAGAAATGAGAAACAAAATTGCGAGGATGTGCTACAGAGCTGAAAGTCAGAGACATGCCTGGCAGGGAAATGAGTCCAGCAGGAAGTGGAGAGGGGCTAGGAGCTTTTGCAGCTTGGCTAACAGCTGCTTGGGATTCCTTCCAGCCAGTCGGAAGCAAAGTTCGCACGTAGGTGAGCTGACAGCAGGCTCGGATGCCGCTTCGGTTCCAGCGAGCTGGGTTTTCCGGGTTTCCTGCGAGGCAAAGCCAGGACAGAGGCGACCACGACCAGACGCCGCAGCTCAGTCAGCTCCCAGGAAAGGAGACTTCTTGCACAGCAAACTGTCGGTGGCTGCGCCCAGGGACCCCAGTTACAACGTTCTTTTTCCCCAGACAGTTTCAGTGACCCTGAACGCAGTAAAAACCCAGATTAATTTTCTTTCCATTTTCCACCGTGATTCAAATATCTACTGCCCTATCTTTAGCTCTCCGCCCTCTTCGCCCTTCCTTCGGATGTCCCTGCCAGCAAATGCCTCAATTTGCAGCACGCGGCACAGAGCTGGTTTAATGGTTTAATGCGCTCCAGGATTTGCTGGCCAAAACTCCTCACTGAGGGGTGGCTGCGAGTCTCTGCCATCTCTGCAATTTAGCCCTTTCCACTTTGCAGACAGAAATGCATCAAGAAAAGAGCGGCCTCAATGACCCTCACCACCCGGTGGCGAGAATCTAGGTTCCCGGGTTTCGCTCGGGTGCAACCGCACCGCCCTGGCTCCGCCGCCGCAAGCTCGGGAAGAGCTCGAGAGCTCCGTAGCAACCCTGGATGCTGGCCCCTGCCGGGCATGCTCAGTGTGCGTCCTGAAAACAGCTCTCCCGGGACCGGGATCATTTCTCCAGGTTTTCGCGGCTGCCGAGGGGCGCTGGGGAGGGGAGGCTAGAGACAGTCAGCGCCTTGTTCCGCGTCCCCTCCCGCAGCCCTCTGCAGCCTCCCGCACTGCAAGATGCTGGCCAATCAGGACCCGGGGGTGGGGCCTCGCCCGTCACGCCCTCCCTCTGGGCTTATTGAGAGTTATATCAAGAAATTCAGTTCAGAGAGAGGAGAGAGAGGAGAGGGAGAAGGAGAGGGGGGCAGAAGAGAAGGGAAAAACGAAGAGTACGCGAGGTAGGAAGGAGAACCTCAGTCTCCGAAGCGCGAAAGAGCTCACGGATTAAGAATTTGCCGGGCAATTGGCACCCCGGGAAAACATCCAGAAAATCACCATCACCCAACTCTGACGTTTCCTACCAGAAGTTAGAGACTTCAGCAGTATTGCCATCGCATGCAAATGGTAGGCTGGATGCTGTGGGCTACACTCCCGAGCTGAAGAAGTGCAATTGGATGTGGTGTGCGTAAAATACCAGAAGAGCCCAGACCCAGTGGGTAAAAAGCGAGGAAATGTGGAGAGAATGACTAACGACAAATCTGTGAATTTGTTCTCGGGAGTTGCTAATTTGCCAGCCCGAAGCCACACATTTTACAAGGAGGAAACGTTCTGCTGCTTCTGAATTCTCCCCAAACTGGTGCTACCAGATGCATGGCTTTCTATGTGTTGGAACAAATCCTTCTTAACTGCAGCCTACCGGGAAAGGGGCAAGGTTGAGGCAACTAACGTAAGTGTAAAGTTTCGCATTGACAATTCGAAATGCCGTCTTTAGTTATGTCCTCGGTGTCGATGAGAAGGTGTTTGTAATTGGGTAGCTGGCTGGGGCAGAGCTCACCTACTGGGCTGTATCTGCAACCCCACCTGCACCACTCAGCTGGAACTAATCGCGGGCATCAGCTACTGTGTAGCCTAATGCAGATAAGATAAGAGCCTGGGAACTGACCAGTCTTACTCTGGTGGGTAACTGCCTGGAGCCTTGCACCCATTTAAACTGCAGTTAGAGGGGCATCTGAGCGGAAGTTCTTTTACGTGTGTTACCGGGTTGCAGTATTTATGTGTAGCAAATGTTACAAATATTATAATGAGTCACCAGATTAAGAAACTGCATTTTTGCTCTTTTATGCTCAGTAGAAAAATATCCTGGTGTTACATAGGAATGTTGGCTGTGTTTCACTTCCATCCCAGCACGCTGGTCCGCCTCCGTGATAAGCAATTGTCTATTAAATACGTTTTTAAAAAGTTTTAATGTGTTTATTTATCTCAACGGGGACAATGTGGAAATATGGAGAAAGGAGAGCAGGCTCTGAGTAAGAAATGTGAAGTCTTGGTTTTGTGCTTTGAGGCAATGAGAATACGTAGTGGCCAGTGACTACTGCTGTTGCTTCTGCTGCAGCAGCATGTCCGGATGCTCATTTCCCAGGAAGGTTGGATTATGAGACAGTTGAAGAACTGGGAGGAAGGAAAAGCAGTCTTTTGAGAGGAGGAGATGACTCAGTGTGGCAGAGAAGAAAACACATCCTATCTAACATGTGACAAAGCAGTTGGCAGCAATCATAGCTAAATACTTGAGGTCTTTCACTTACATCTCAAACAACTAGGGGAGGTGGGCTAGAGACCAGGAAAGGGGGGGGGTAAATCGGGGAGGTATAGCAGAACAAGAATTCATGCTTTGAATTAAACAGTGTTATGGGGGAAAAAAACCAGTGTGGGGGTGGGGGGAATCCAGGTAAAAATAGCTGCTGCTGTCCTTAATTCAAAAGTAGATGAATTTCATTTTCTCTGGGCAAATGCAACAAGCAGGGCTTATTCGGCGATGTGGCCACAGAGTTAACTTGCAAACTGTGGCAGAGCAAACTGCCATGTTTACTAATACGCAGGGAGAGTGTGCTTCGATGTTTTGGTGACTGTGTTTTCATTTACTGAAGAATAATATTGTCTGTACAATTGTGTTGACAGTGGCTGTCTCCACATAAGGGATGAGATGTAGTGCCTCCTCCAGTCCATGCACACTTCCTCTTGCAATTCGTGCATCACTCCTCAGTGGGAACCTTTAAACTCTAAAATCCAGGAAAAGAAAATAAAGACATTATCATGGACCTGAGGGATTTTTACCTGTTGGCTGCTCTCATTGCCTGTTTAAGGCTGGATTCCGCAATAGCTCAAGAACTTATTTACACTATTAGAGAGGAATTGCCTGAAAATGTACCCATAGGAAATATACCAAAGGATCTGAATATTTCTCACATCAACGCTGCCACAGGGACCAGTGCCAGCCTTGTCTACAGACTGGTTTCTAAAGCTGGGGATGCCCCTCTGGTGAAAGTATCCAGTAGCACTGGGGAGATTTTCACCACCTCCAACAGAATAGACAGAGAGAAACTCTGTGCCGGAGCTTCTTACGCTGAGGAGAATGAGTGTTTCTTTGAACTTGAGGTGGTGATCCTCCCCAATGACTTTTTCAGGCTGATCAAAATCAAGATCATTGTCAAGGATACCAATGATAATGCCCCCATGTTTCCATCTCCTGTCATCAATATTTCCATCCCGGAGAACACTTTGATCAACAGCCGCTTTCCGATCCCATCAGCCACAGACCCTGACACAGGCTTCAATGGGGTGCAGCATTATGAATTGCTAAATGGACAGAGTGTTTTTGGACTGGATATCGTGGAAACTCCAGAGGGTGAAAAGTGGCCGCAATTGATCGTTCAGCAGAACTTGGATAGAGAACAAAAAGATACCTATGTGATGAAAATCAAAGTGGAGGATGGGGGCACTCCACAGAAATCCAGCACGGCCATACTGCAGGTCACAGTAAGTGATGTCAATGACAACAGGCCAGTGTTTAAAGAGGGTCAAGTAGAAGTGCATATTCCAGAGAATGCTCCTGTGGGGACCTCTGTAATTCAGCTCCATGCTACTGATGCAGACATAGGCAGTAATGCTGAAATCCGGTACATTTTTGGTGCCCAGGTGGCCCCTGCAACCAAAAGACTCTTTGCTTTAAATAACACAACTGGGCTGATTACAGTTCAGAGGTCCTTAGATAGGGAGGAGACAGCCATTCACAAAGTGACAGTGCTGGCTAGTGATGGCAGCTCCACTCCTGCCAGAGCCACTGTTACCATCAATGTCACAGATGTAAATGATAACCCTCCGAACATAGACCTCAGGTACATTATAAGTCCCATCAATGGTACAGTGTATCTCTCTGAGAAAGATCCAGTCAATACAAAGATTGCCCTAATTACAGTTTCAGATAAGGACACGGATGTGAATGGCAAAGTGATCTGTTTTATTGAAAGAGAGGTCCCATTTCATCTGAAGGCAGTATATGACAACCAGTATCTGCTAGAGACCTCGTCTCTGCTGGACTACGAGGGCACCAAAGAATTCAGCTTTAAAATCGTTGCCTCTGATTCTGGGAAGCCCAGTTTGAATCAGACTGCCCTGGTAAGGGTTAAGCTTGAGGATGAAAATGACAACCCACCAATTTTCAACCAGCCTGTAATTGAGCTGTCAGTTTCTGAAAACAACCGACGTGGGTTATACTTAACAACTATTAGTGCTACAGATGAAGACAGTGGGAAAAATGCAGACATTGTTTATCAGCTTGGACCGAATGCCTCCTTCTTTGATCTGGACAGAAAGACAGGAGTTTTGACAGCCTCCAGAGTCTTTAACAGAGAGGAACAAGAGCGGTTCATTTTTACAGTAACTGCCAGGGACAATGGGACCCCTCCCCTCCAGAGCCAAGCAGCAGTGATAGTGACTGTTCTGGATGAGAATGACAATAGCCCCAAGTTTACTCATAATCATTTTCAGTTTTTTGTGTCTGAGAATCTGCCAAAGTATAGTACTGTGGGGGTGATCACAGTGACAGATGAAGATGCTGGAGAGAATAAAGCTGTGACTCTTTCCATTCTAAATGACAATGAAAATTTTGTGTTGGATCCCTATTCGGGTGTCATAAAGTCCAATGTCTCCTTTGATAGAGAACAGCAGAGTTCCTACACTTTTGATGTCAAAGCTACTGACGGAGGACAGCCACCTCGGTCCTCTACTGCAAAAGTAACTATCAATGTCATGGATGTCAATGACAATAGTCCAGTTGTCATTTCGCCACCATCCAACACCTCCTTTAAGTTGGTGCCCCTCTCAGCCATTCCTGGTTCTGTGGTTGCTGAAGTTTTTGCAGTGGATATTGACACCGGAATGAATGCAGAACTTAAGTATACCATAGTAAGTGGGAACAACAAAGGATTATTTCGGATTGATCCAGTAACGGGCAATATCACCTTAGAAGAGAAGCCAGCACCTACTGATGTGGGCCTGCACCGTCTCGTGGTCAACATAAGTGACCTGGGGTACCCTAAGGCTTTGCACACTCTTGTGCTGGTATTTCTTTACGTGAACGACACTGCTGGAAACACCTCGTATATATATGACTTGATCCGTAGGACTATGGAGACCCCACTGGACAGGAACATAGGAGATAGTGGTCAACCTTATCAAAATGAGGACTATCTCACAATCATGATTGCCATCGTTGCTGGGGCCATGGTGGTCATTGTTGTGATCTTTGTCACGGTGCTGGTGCGCTGTCGCCATGCCTCGAGATTCAAGGCCGCTCAGAGGAGCAAACAAGGTGCTGAATGGATGTCTCCAAACCAGGAGAATAAACAAAACAAGAAAAAGAAACGGAAGAAAAGAAAGTCGCCCAAGAGTTCTCTTTTGAACTTTGTTACTATCGAAGAGTCCAAACCCGATGATGCAGTTCATGAACCTATCAATGGGACCATAAGCCTGCCTGCTGAGCTGGAAGAACAGAGTATAGGAAGATTTGACTGGGGCCCAGCCCCTCCAACAACCTTCAAGCCTAACAGCCCTGACCTGGCCAAGCACTACAAATCTGCCTCTCCACAGCCTGCTTTTCATCTCAAACCAGACACTCCAGTTTCCGTGAAAAAGCACCACGTCATTCAAGAGCTCCCTTTGGACAACACCTTTGTTGGGGGCTGTGACACCCTTTCCAAACGCTCCTCCACTAGTTCAGATCACTTCAGTGCCTCAGAGTGCAGCTCCCAAGGAGGCTTCAAGACAAAGGGCCCCTTACACACCAGACAGGTAAACGAGCACTTTTACTGGTCTATAAGTACTGCATACAAGTGCCCAGTCAACCAGTATTAATGTGCCAGTGTGTGTATTGTTTTGGTCTAACTTTAGCTTAGTTATAAGGAGGGGAAAAAAACTTGACCCCTTTTATATATTCCTCTGGGGCTCAGTCAAGAATTTTTAGAACAGCTTTGAAATTTCTGAGTTCTGAGAATTATTTAACCTCCCAGTTTCCTTCAAATGGCAAAAGATGAAAAGAGGAAATTATTCCAAAATGTCCCGAGATAATGTTTGCTCAAGAAGAAAACCCATCCTGATTTGCCCAATTCTGCTCCTGGGGCTTCCAAATTACCTACTTCAAGATTTCCACATTACCTTTTGATCTAAAAAGTCACCTTCAAGTATCAAGTTTAAATGACATTTGAAGGTCTGACACTACAAATACTGGAACTGGAACTGTGGTTGCTAAAGGGGTTAAGGTTTTTTTTTTCTTGTTGTTGTTGTTACACACTGAAAAAAAGAGTAGGATATAAAATGTACATCAGCTGTGAAGCACATGTTTATTGATTGATTGCATCTAAGCCATATAGAAAGTCTACTCCTTGATTTCAAAGTTATTTTATTGTAATATAGTAAGCTGGATCTTTCTTAGAACGATTTTCAGTGTCCATAATGGTCATATATGAAAAGAAAAGAAAAAAGGGAATGATTTATCTCTAATATTACTAATTTATAAAGAAAAGGATTCCATTGTAAATACTTTCTCATCTTAGTAATGCATAAGTGATCTGTCATAACTCATTTTAAACTGTGAAAGACGCCATATGAAGAGGGATTAAGAGGCTGAGAAACTCATATTTCAACCAAATCCAGAATTAGTTTTTCTTAGGTCTAATAATTCCTTGTTAATAAAGATTTAAATGCAGCCCTGTCTAATTTATTTCTTTGGTGCTTGTCTGTTGCCACAAAATTTGAATGTCAATAATAGCCTGTAGATGGCGCTAGGGTATCATGTCCCCTGTGCTGGCCAGGTGCCAATCCTGCAGTAGCTAGGAGGAGGGGGGTAGGGAAGGATCAAGCTGGTAGTATAGCCAAAGATACCTTTTATTTAATGATAGTTCCTTTGGAGCAACTAGCATTTAAGTTCATTTGTTTGCTCTTTAGTGAGTTGCTCTCAGCACATCAAGTTTCTAGGATTTTGGAAGCCATGCTCTCTGACTAGGAGTCCATCTCTGCTGGTGGCCCAACTACCACCTTGGTAAACAGTTAAAAACATGAATCTCAGAAAAAAAAAAAAAACAGGAAAGCAAAAGTCACAGAATTGTATTGGTGAGTCTTTGAGAAATCAAATAGTTTTCTTTTCTATTGTTTTGTTTTCTGAAGTTGTGATAGAGCAGTGTTTCTTATGGAAACTGTTTCCCCTTTTACATTCAGTAGCTGCTCTGTAACAACTTTGAGGCTTCATGACAATAAGGTATAAACATGATTTGATCAGTCAATCACACAGGTACTCTAAGAATATTAAGTATAATTCTTATTATGAATGTAAGCTCTCCCTCCATCTGAACTCTTAAATACATCCAGCATTGTTGAAGAAAGCTGAGATATTTGAATAAAGCTGAGATACTCAAGATGAAAGAACATAAAGGAACAAAATAGTTTTGAAGTCCTAGAGGAGTCTGGTTAGTTGGAAATAGAAGGACAGCTCAGTTTCAGGCTAAACTTATCAGAGTTTGAGAAGAGAGTGGTGTTAAAGATTTGGAAATTGTCCAAACATAAACAAGATTTTTAAAAGTAGTTTAATTGTTTATTATGGCAAGAAAACTAACTGATGAAACTAAATGGACTTAATTAGGAAGTTTCTGTCTCAATGAAAAATGTTGTGGCATGCTTTATATCATTCCTTGAATAGAGCTAGTGTAAATGGAGTGTTTTCTATGAGATCTGAAACCGGTTTTTCAAGGAGAGTTACCTGTCTACCTTCCCATATGATCAATTCTTTCACCTCTGTGTATGGGAATTGTCAGCCAGGTACAGGCCAAATTCTTCTGATTTTTCCCCCATAGTTTTTAAACTTAAATATGAAACAAGGAAACAAATGATAGTCAGATGTGCTTCAGCAGAGTTTTTGAAAAGTTCTTCTGACGAAGCTTGGTTTGTCATAAAGACAATTTGTTTTTATATGACATAATCTTGCTGACAGAATGCTGAGTAACTCACAAACTGAAACTCTAGTATGTTTCAGACACACTTTTGGATCATGAGGCATTTTAGTAGCTTTCTTGTAGACATTCTGAAGTTTAAAGGTAGCTGTAACTCATTCTCATGATAAAGATCTATTGAAACGGTAATGTTTATATCTTTTAGAAGTGTTCATAATTAAAAAACTGAAAATGTAGTTGCCACTCATGAGGACATAAATCTTGGAAATCAGTAGAGAGGTGATGACAGTGGACAGAGGCATAGAGACAATGTTGGGGGAAAGGCTGTTTTCTATAAATGAAAGAGAAATTTATATATAGCTTCTTAAAATTGTGTTCACTGAACTCTATGATAACTCTCTAAGGTGCTTTTGTTAAACAAGAACAAATAGGTGGGTAGTTTTTCTTGTTTAACTCTTCTGTTTCAACCAGTAGCCCTTATACAAACTCGACTCCTGTAGTATACAACACTGAAAATGTAAATTTTATTACTACAAATTTTATCACACAAATGTATAGACTCCTAATACCTAATATGTGAAGATTTTTTAGTAAAGTGGGCACAACTGTGTTAAATGGACTCCTTTAGATGATATGGTGCCTGTTGAAGTGTAGAAAGTGGAAGAATCTTGAATAAAGGGTCACCAGATTTAAGTACCTCTACTTTGTCAGTCCAGCCTTTAACATGACTCCTTTCAACTCCATGCTGCTGGTTGAAATGTGGAAAATGCAAGAACTTTTGAGTAAAAGGTTACCAAATTTAAGTACCGTACATTCTACTGTCTTCATGAAAATGCACCACCTTGTTTCTATATCCTGAGCTGGTCAGTGGGGCAGTGACTCCTAGCTTGTCTGATACTTTCTCTTTTCCTATGTGTTTGCAAGTAATGCATGAGATAACTATAAATTAGATCCCTGTATTGACTCTATCTTTCTAAGCTGTTTTAAATTTCAGTATAACAATTCTATCCTTTATTCTGCCAACCATTTTTTAAAAAAGAACTTTAATAGTGTCCTCTATATAGCTTTAAGCAAAGGATCATGTAAGGATCAAAGCAAACTCACTGCTGTAGATTGAAATTATGTCAACACTCGAAATTCCAGCTGACTGCTTCACAATCAAGTTGCTTCTGTTTTTGCCTGAAAGAAGAGAGAAAGCTATCCTGGATATAATAGGGTTTAAAAATATAAATTTTCAAATGCAGTATGTCTGAAAAATCAATAAGTCTCTCTTAAAACAGAGTTTGGTATTTATCTAGACTAGTTCTGGTGCACCGCTACTGGGTCAGACCTGGAAAAGTACTTAGCTAAGAATTTCTATATGAGGATGCATTCTGCTCATCTAAAGACCATTCTTTGAGATTCAGCATTAGTGAATTAGAACAAGACATGCTCTCCGTTGCTCTTCATAGTATCATATCCAACAGACCTGTTTTTGCACATCTCCACTTTGCCCACTTATTGACAGCTGTTTTATTGTAGCTGGAGGCTTTACAGTAAGCTGTTTATTGCTGTTTCCCAACTTAGTTGACAGCATTTGGGGAATTAATTTTCTTGATCCCATGTGGTTTGTATTCTCCAGCGGGAGGGTGGGGCATAAATGAAAATGTTAACATAAAGAACAGTGATCTATTTACATTTGACAAGTTCTTTAAGTAATCAAACAATCTATAAAGACTCCACCAGAGTTTGGTTCTGAGTAAACAGCCATATTTAATTTTCTAAATGAAATGCTCATTTCGGAGCTTAAACATCCTGACATTAGCGTTTTATGCTTTAAAGTATTTGCTCAGATACACATTTATGTATAGATTGAAGAATTTATACATTGGAAATGTGTAGACAAGCTGTATTTATGAGGATGTGTGTGCTTTCACAGTCGCAAAGGGAATTGCTTCAGTTCCTGATCATTTAGAGATACTATATTACATTTGTGATTACTTTTCATTTTCGAGTAATCTACCACAATCGGTACTGGAATGTTATTATGACATGTGGAACACAGAAGGCAGTCACAGAGCTGATATTTAGAACTGTCAGAAAGACAAAACTGCCACTGAGAGTGAAGAGGGGGAAAAGCAATCACAAGTATGGCCTGCAAAACCTTAGGCATGTTTTCATCTACTGAATTTTAGATGTACAGGCAGGCATGACTGTGCATGATACATCATGGAAAATTTGCCCCTACCTCAAAAATTAAGCAGTTTTGAAAACTGTGAATTTTACTGCTTCACCTCTCTCTTGATAGCGTCTGTTGATGTAACAGGATGCAATCCATATTTAGGAAGTAAAAGAATCACCCCTTGGAGATTGATTTAGAATTTATAGGTAAGGATGAGTTGGTCGTTCATCTTGACAACTTCATCTCTTGAATTTTTAACTGGGACATTTGATGTTTTGTATTTTCTTTCCTCTTGACAGTTCTTTGAGATTCATTATACATTGTATCATTAATTCCTAATAATATTAAGGGAAATACATTTAAAAAACTTTGCTACTATACTAAACAGCCTTTTTAGGGTGTGATTATATACATAATATTTATAAACATGTAGGAAATTTCTATAGTTAAAATATTCTTATAACTACCTGAACTGCACTTTCTCGTCTTTCATGCATGCCCACATTGGGAAAGAACAGGTGTTGGCTCATTAAAATTACCTTGCAAGTATGTATGTATAATGCAGGGGGATATCACTGACCTAAAGTGCACAATGCTCATATACTGGCATTGGAAAAAAAAAAGCTTTTTGGAAATGTTGTAGTTACAAGAAAATTCTGTTTTATTTTTATATATGAATACCTTCATTATTTAATTGCAGGCTATAATTTTCTTGTGAGTGTAGCATAAATTAAAAGTTGTAAAATAGAAAACTGAGTTCGAATGAAAGAACTCAAACTTACAATGAGATTTCTTTATAATCCATTGTAATTTACATCAAATCTGTGAACCACAACCCAAATATTGCAACAGGCAACTTAATGTCTTATTTTTTTCAGGAACATTATTTTATAGGGTAAGGTATGAGAATGGGTTCTTAAGATCATATTTCCATATAAGTTCAGTTTCCACAATTACTTTTATTCCTTGCTTTATTTATTTTCTAAGTTCTTTGGTTTGAGGATTCTGGATTTCTACCAAGTGTCAAGAGCTTAATCTTGTGTTGTTCCATCTGTCCAAGGCTGTGTTTGTACAGCACTGGTCTGCATATCCTGGTTTGATTTTTCTGGTTTGGCTCTGTTAGAGGTAAAGTCTTAGTGTTTGTGTATTTAAGAACAAAACAAAGAAAACACTTTTATTCTGGATGGTTTAATGCTTGTACTTAAAATTCTTGAGGCATAAGCCTTTCTGCTTGTAGTCTTATATTTTCCATGAGGTAGAATAAAATTATAAGCTGACATCTTAATGATATTAGTCTTTTCAGGTAGCATCTTACATGGTAGCTTATTTGGTAACTAAGAATTACAGATGTCTTAATATTCATTTTCAAATAATACTCTTTCTTAATTCCTATATATTATAGCCCTTTAATTAATCTCAGGTTTGTTAGTGAAAAATTGGGACTGCGAATCAGGAAAGAAAAACTACTATATAGGTTCATGGACTCATAAAAGTCAGAGTACTTAAGTTGTAAAGCTAATAACTTGAAGACTTTTAAGAAATATAAAACACTATAGAAGTAAATTATAGATATAATATAGAAATATGACCCTCTCATGTATATGAGGAGATACATACACTCTAGTGTTTAAAATTTATATCAGTTGTTAGTTCAGATAACTTGTCAAACATTTCATGTCAAAAGGAATACATGCCTTTTTGCCTTTGTTTGATACAATCCTATTGGGCTGTCAGTCTTCAGAAACATAGAACTTGAAAGATATATTACTATGATTGACATTTTACTTTACATTTATATTCCTTTTTTCCATAAGCCAAGATTCATTAAAATTCAAACTGATTTTTATATTTTAAGTTTTCACACTTAGATTTTTCCTGTAATCAGTGTGTCTCCTATAGATAAGAGTAGGGTCAGAATTAGTAGAGTTTTCAAGGTTATGATATACAATTCAAAAGAAGCCAGAATCCTGGGCCATGCATTACAGATCTAATTTTATATCCAGTAAGACTTGTGAAAAGATTTTCTGATCATCTTTACCGGTAGTTATACAAGAATGTGTTGCTTTGTAAATGATGGACATGGTACAAGCTAATCAGGTAGTGATGGTGTAAACTAGTCAGGACCGTAAAGCATATCTGACTGTTTCTTCTTATTCATTCTATATAAATTATTCAAGCATATGTGAGGAAAGAGGTGTGATACCTGTTGTTGACTAGACATCATTACATAGAATTTCACCAGGTATACTAACGTGCACAGGGTTTTAATTATATTGGCTATAGGAAAGAATGGTAATTTTGTCAATTTTTCTTGCTTGTATAATACCTTCAATTTAATATCCTTCCATAGTTTTTGCTATCAAACCATCTTTGTGTTTTAGTAATATGCAGCTTTGCTACTATCCAGTTCCAAGCCTTTTCCAATCTCAGCAGTTGATTAAGAAACTCTCTAATCCTATTTAGAATAAGGAGGAAGTAAAGATGGCAGGGGCTTTGGCTCTTTAAACTTCCACTGCAATGGTATGAAGAGTTGTTACTGAGCTGCAGTTTGCCCATGTCTCCCTGCTTGCTACTTACTTGGCCTCATTTTTTTTTCTTCCTAATCTTCAGCATTCATCCTGAGAATATTTATCTTAGTCGGAAATAAGCATGCCAGTGATAGAAGTTTGGGATTCACCTCCAGGTGAATGCCATCACAGACCAGGAAACCCCACCACATTTTGCATAGATCTGTATGAACACAGTGAACCCTTCTTAAGCTCTTAGATTGCAGGAAATCAGTGTTGAAAATTAAGTGGGGTTTTAAAGATTTGCGAAGTAGAGAGCTTTGTATAATGCTGGAATTGCAGGTTCCTATTAAATATAAAGTAAAAGCTTTGTAATACAACCAGCTAACACGTCTCCCTCCACATTAGAGTGATTTATAGCCTAGGGAATTAGGTTTGCCTATTATTTTTTCAAATGCAGACACATTGGATATATTCAAAAGAATGAAAATCTCAGACATGCCTTAGAATGGACAGGTTTCCTCTTTGATGTTTCCGATTCTGAAGAACAGATGATCCAGGAGTGCTGGTAGTTGTTTGGAGATATCTCTGATAACCCTGATTTGGGCCTTCACCTCTCCTACAAAGCACTCTCAAATTTGCGAATAGAATCTGCTCTGGCTGAATTAAAAATGAAAGCCCTAAATATCTCTAGTCATTTGTCAAGCAATTTGTAGAATTCATTTCTGCCTCATTTTCAAATATTATATATTTATCCCATGGCTTTTTAATCCAGGCATGTATAGATTATATTATTCTTACCTCCATGAGAGTGTTGAGCAAATGTGTGGCAAATCTCTAACACTTGATATTGCAGATTAGCTTGCTTACATTCAAATCGGCAGAGATGACCATACATACTTCAAAATGGTTTCAAATATGCTTTTAATTTTTTTAAAAAAAATTTTTTTGCTTCCATGTGAAACAGTTAATCATGTGTGCCTCACAATTCGAACATAGCAAAGAGGCCAGTTCTTCTCATCATAGATGATTAGTTTGGGAAACAAAAGGCTAGCAATAACAATTCAGAGAGTGACATTTTTACTTCTTCCCCCCATTTCCTCATCAAACATACATCAATAAGGAGGAAATAGAAGCAGGAGACGTTATGAGATGAAGCTGTATCTTTCCAAGAAAGAAAATGTCTTCTGCTGACAGTAGTTTTGTAGTAGATCTTCTCTGAGAAAAAGGATACTGGTGCTTTTTTGGATTCCGAGGATACAACCAATCTGGGCCTCTGTGTGATAACAGCTGCATGCTGAGGACTTTCAAACACTCAGCTACACAGGATTCTGCAGGAGACTGTGTAGATGGTGCATGTGACAAATGGAGACAAAATGGAGTGAGCTCTGAGATGTGAGTTGATGCCCTCCTGGGTCATATATTCATGTCATTGAACCGATTTTCACATTGAAGTTCCTGAGTCACAGTGGCCTTTCCTCTGTATTATCTGAGAATGAACCTGTGCCAGCTACTTTGCTTTGTGTCTTATTAGTCACCAGATAGAAGACATTCGTTTGTGTTATTTAGTGTACTTCCAGACTCTCAGTGTCACGGTTGATTTTAAATGGTATATATATTGTTTCTATAGATTGCTTTATCATAAATATGATCAGTATGCATACATACATACATACATACATACATACATACATACACAAGAGGGCAGGGAGAGAGAGGTAAATATCTTGACAGTATCCACGAAGTATCTAATAAACTTTATAACATTCTCTTCCTTTTTCGGAATAGCAGACAAACCCTCTATTTTGAGTTAAATTTTCATTCATCACTGTTAAAATTTCGCTTTCCTCCTTCATGTCTTTCCTAATGATGAGGAATAATATTTTGTTTTGTTGTACCTAGGTTAAGAATGTTTTGTCTCAGCATACTTAAATTTCCTGAATAAAAGTTGATAGAGTTTATGATAAACTTGCCTATACTTTTGCTGCAAAATTAAAATAAGTATAACAATTATACTGCAGTGCTATAAAATCAGTGACAATCCCTATGGTGTTTTAGCAAGATTTGAAGGCCCTCATTTCATTCAGTCTTGGCAGTAAGATCTTTTGCAAATGCAGTGACAGCAAAATATGTCAATTTCACTGACGGTTTTTAAATATGGTAATAATTGACAAAAGCAGTTCAATCACTGAAATCTCTATTTTAGACAATTAAATTTTGCTTGGGGTAAGGGCTGTTGACTTCTGGATAGTACTAGGAGCAATGATCCTCAGGGTTTGAAATTTTCCTGCAGGGCCATCTGTTACTGGCCGGACTGTGCATCCCCTCCAACTGATAAAGGCCCACCCCGGGTAAATAGCCAGTATGGTACAAAGCGAAGACCTGGTTTTAGTGTCAAATGTCAATGCAGGCATACCACATACTGCAGCATTACTGTTTGCAGTAGAGTAGTTAGGGAGAACTGTGGTGACTTCCTCAGAGTGTCAAGATGACTCACATTTCTTTATCCCTACATGAACTTTCAGCAGTGATAACAGAAGTGAATTGAGTAGAAGAGGATCTGAGAGATATTCTGAGAGGGTTTTTAATTACACTTAATACTTATACTATACTTTTCATTTATATATTTTGTCTACAAAAATTGTGTAAGAAAACACAGACATTCTTATGCACTGATTACATGTTTCCTACCATCTAACCATATTTGACTTGCCCAACTTGGTTCCTTTATGTTTTCCTTATGGACCACTAGGTGAGTCCCTTACATTATATACCAAGGCTCTCATTCAAGATGGGAAGGGTGAAAAACATAAATCAGGATGAGGAATTCTCTCTTTGGGTCTCCACATTGGCAGTAGTTTCATTTTTCTCCTCTTCTCATTGATGTGACAAAATATTAAAAAGATCAAACTAAGGCAGAAGGCAAAAGTTTATATTGGTTCATAGTCTGAGGGCAGTGTTCATCATGATAGGAAAGACATGGCAGCAGGAACATGGTGCAGCTGGTCAGGTGACATCTGCAGGTAGGAGGCAGAAATAAATGAATGCTTGTATCCAGCATGCCATCCAAACTTTGGGATTTCTTTAATTTAAAAACACACTCAAAGGTCTTTCTCCATGGCGAATCTAGATTCTAACAGGTTGGAAGTCAGTATTAACCATATCAGTATTTAAACTGAATACTTACTGAGTGATTTCCTCAAAATATAATGCCCCATTGCATTTGTGCTGTGCCATGGTTGAGAAAGATAGGAAAACATACAGGCAAAGGTGCCATTCAAGTATTCTTAACGCACCCATGGCTAACGTAGAATAATTGCTAAATGCGCTAGAATCTAACAAGTGCTCTATAAAAGGAAGCAAAATAATAATTGAATAGTGATTAATGCAGTGTCTGGTTACTATATTAATTTTAGAAAGATAAATTTAGTGTCTAATAGAGCTCAGAGGATTCTTACATGCTGAAGCTTCAAATGTGTCTTTGTGATGACTTGACCTATTTAATTCACTCTCCAGCTAAGAAATTGGAGACCATAAAAATAATTTGATATTTGTCATAGCAGAAGTGACTGGATGATTTACTCTATGGAAATGTTGTGGTTATGAATACAGCATTGCATCACCTAGACAATAGAAATAAGATCTTGGTGTTTTTGTGCCATGGATATACACATATTTTTTTTAATATTTTTTGCAAAGTTAAGTATACAAGTGTCAACCAGCTATGGAGTATATTCTTTAAACATTCCAGGACTTTCTTCCATCTCTTTGTCTAAGCATATCAGCTCTGCACTGACAGAGGTGCCCAATTCATTTAATAGATGAATGTTCTCTTAATTTTGCTTATAATTGTTTTGTTTTACAGTAATTTTTAAATTTTTTCTGTAGGTATAACTTTGCATTCACCTAATTTTCCTTTAACATCATTTTCATTATTAAAAGTTATAAGAAGTTGATCTGTAACAGCATGGAGTACAATACATAAAATGCTTTGCTTTGATTTTAGTTCTCATTATTTTGTCTGTGAAATTACTTCCTTTTTTAGTGTTTTGCCTGTACCTGATTCACTTGTCTGCCACGTTTAAAATCATTCTGTTCCTCTTAGCACTTGTTATTAATGTAGTTCTTTGTCTATTACCCATAGGAGCAGCCCCCACCTGGGGATTTTCACCTCTCACATCACTCCTATTACAAAACAACATATAAAACCAAATCTGTTGCACAGTCAGTACTTAACGCAGCTGGAATCATTTGAAACCTGCTGGTTCTTGCTTCCAATTATTCCATAGACTAGAAAGCATCTCTGTTGAACAGCATCCACCGTGTAAGCAAACTAGTTGAAATGCCTGAGAATATATGGATCATGTTTCTAGAGTTTGCCAAATTGATGATAGAAGTCCTATACCTAACAGTTTTTTCCTACTTTATTTTATTTTTAAAATAATATATTTTGACCTACGAGTATATTTTATCCATGCCTGAGTATTCAAATTTGCAGTCTGTGAGTGTGTGGATGACATGAATATTAATTAAAACAGAATGTAAAGATATAGCACAATAGGATTTTACCTAAAGATACCATTTCTTAGTTACTTGGGTAAAATTATTTCTTTCTTCTTAATTAGCTAAAAACTAATTCAAGATTAAATTGAAATTTGTGATTTAAAATTGAAGCAAAGTACAGTGAAATTTGTTACTAATTAGTTTTATTAACCATATAGGAAATTACTATAGCCAAATTTCAATTAATTCTTTGTGACTTTGATTATAAAAATTAAAATTTTGTTTTCTTACTGGCTTTCACCACACATATGTTAAATTTTGGATTGGCATTTGGTTCGATTCGAATCTCATGTAAGCCCATATCTCCAAAGTGACTTTAAAACAAAACATGAAAGTAATTATTAACCATTATTATTTGTGTACAATGAAACCAATAGCTCGTGGGAAAATAGTAAAACTTCATTTAGACTTTATATTTCACACTGACGTGAGTGTCTACAGACATTATTTCAGGCCCCACACCTGATGGGTTGTTCAATTCTACAGAATTTGATCTTTTAGTTATCCAATAAAGTCTTTTCAATCCTGCTACATAAAGAACACAGAAACAGTCAAAAGGACAATCAATCAGGCATACTTGAAATGGTAAAATGTACTTTAATGTTTTAGAGTCATTGTTTTATTTGAAATATATAACATTTTCATGGCATCTCTTAATATAGCTATATGAAATATTTGTCTATCATATATATATATATATATATATATATATATGTATATATGGCTTTATTTGTATGTCTGTGCATTATTTGTATGTCTATACATAGCTAAATGACAATTAAGTCAGTCCAACTCAAGGTGTCCATGTTAGTAATACCTACTCTTCATTCATTAGGGAAGTTCCAGCAATTCTGCTTAAATTTCATTCCACATGATGATCACAAATATAGCCTAGGAACAGGCTCACTTGGCTTCTCAGAAAATAATATGACATTTTTTGTTTCCTAACACTTACTGGATGTCAATCTAACACTATTGAGCCTTTCTCTGTAGATTGGTGAATTGCATCATGTTTTCATTCATGTATATCAAAACTTATTTCAGAGTAGTGTATCCTAGTACTTTAGACTCTTTGAAATAGTTTGATAGAGGAACTATGAAAATTGGCGATATGATCCGATGATACACATACACACACACACATATACACATTCACATATACACACACATTCACACACATACACACATATACACATATGCACATACCGACACATATATACACACACATAAACACACATATACATGCATGCACACACATACATACACACATGCAAATACACACATACATACACACACAAACAAACCCACATACACACACATTCTTTATGGTTTTGATTTGTTCTATAATTTTATATATAAGTTGTAAGTCTCAACTGTGTTTTACAAATGGTGTTAGACAATAAGACTTTTTTAACTCATGGCATTGGTTTTGCTTAAAGTATTTCAGTGGATTTAATCACAAAATTTCCTTATGTAAAAATGAGTATTCTCTCAGTTTTAAATGGTGTCGTTTTTCTAAAATATACTTTCAACGTCTCCCGTTTTTTTATAAAAACTGCTCTAGGAGATCTGATCTTTCATGGAGACAATAAAAATCTAAGATATATTACTCTAATTATAGGAATACAAACTTTAAATTTATTCTGTACTTAATTTAGAAAGAAATGGACTCCTTTGTCCATAAAGCCCACATTCCTTCTACAGGCCAAGATGTTCATGAAATATAGTAGCAAGTAAGACCTCAGATTTTTAACTGTATAGGATTACCCCATTTACTTTGTTACCAGTTACATGAATTCCATTATATACACTGGAAATGTTGAGTAGTGACCCAAGTCAAATTAGAAAATGGTCCTAAAAAAAATGAAGTTTCACATTTTAGCAGTATCTTTGCAGGGATTATTTTAAGTGACAGCATTCTATAGAAGAAGACTCAGCCTTCTTTGCTCAAAGAACATACATTTAACAAAGACATGCAATATAGACATCAAACTCTGGCTGGTATATATGTTTGGTCTAATTGGCTTTTTCCGCCAGATGGTTGTCATTTGGGCAAGTCCATTTTCTTATGAATATTTATTGCAATATTTCAGGGAATCCATGCAATACCATAAATGTCAAAACGAAGGGGACCTTCATTATATATGTTTTATTGTAATGTTGAAAACATTCATACCCTGAAATTTTGTTTTTCTGTCATCACAGAAGGAAGTGTCACAATTGGGTTTTACATTTAGGCAAGGCAGGGCGTTATTTTTAACTCATTCATTTCTAAGACACTAACTTACATAAGGATGCATGTGCTTATGTAAGCAAGCCTTTCCACATTTATAGCATCATTCGAGTGAATATCTTTGCTTTATGAAAAAGAAAAACTACAGGTCCCCACCTGTGCATTCTTGTGCAAATGTATTTGAAAAAAACAAAAACCTTTACTGCCAGAAAACATTCTATTTTAATTGCAATTAGACTTCTCTGATAACCACCAAGCTGGTGTCTAACTCTAAAAGGATCTTTCCAACTGTTCTGTGGCTGCTTAGGCAACTATCACCAAGTAATTACTATAATTAAATGAACTACAAAATTGAAACCTGTTAAAATATTCAGAGCTCAGGAATAAAATGTAAAACATACTTGTTAATTAAATACATTAATTGAAATATAAATAAGATTTTTTGGAATCATAAATGAATTAGTATGAGCAGTTATATAAAAATTTGTACTTCACTTTTTATTAATATGAAAATATTGACAGTTTGGTAAACTAATTTAGAACCAATGAACAGGATAGGGTGAATTTAATCAGGTGGTACATCTAAACAGAGGTTGGCGTGCAAACCATATGTGTGTCCCTCTCTGTTATAGCCTATTTCTAAAAGTAATTAGGCCTATGCCAATTGCAACATTGATCGCTATAATCACCAATTTTCCATTTTCGTATGTTTTCAAGTACTTGCTTTTTCTCAGTTACTTCCGTTACGGTGTTGCATTAATCAATAAAATTACCCAGAATTAATTATTAAATTCAATACATATGAATTTATACCTTCAAAATGTTGCTATACATGAATGCATTACTTGGTTTCAGTCGTATGTACTATAATCCACTTTTCCTTTACTAAAGTTCTGCTGGGCACTATGAGAATTTGCTTTCTGACTTGAAAATTTGATAGAAAAATTACCTAATCAGGCCCCAAATTTTCTATTATCATTGAACATTGAACTACAGACTGTAAATGACTTAAAGAGACACCGTTCCTTGGCTTCCTCATACTACCCAGTATCAATTTGGCCTAATTCTTCCTATTATCAGTTGATGGATATTCAAATTATTCAAACCTATATTAATGTGGACCCAAAACACTCAAGCAAAAGTGAAATCCAGAGCTGACAGTGAGAGAGACGTGCTGCTGTTATGGTCACTCATCGTTCCTTCACCATGTAGAGCAAACCAATGGCTTTATCTTCATGATGTAATATTCTTAACTTTTTCCATTCTAAATCTAAAAGTTTTTGAGACACTCAAATCACAAATTACAAAATGAAAATGTAGGCCTAAGGATACAGTTTAAGGAACTTATTGTGTGTATGCAAGGCCTTGTGTTTTATCCTAACAGTGCAAAATACAATTAAAAGTTATAAAATCTTAGCAAACTATTAGAGTATACAGTAGTAACTAAAAATGTAGTAACTAGAACTGGAGCTGTAATAGTTTTTCTTAGTATATTACTTTTATCATGATTCACCTTTGTTTAGGCATAAAAATAAGTTTAATATTTTCACAGATAATTTTGGTATAATGTATTGGCATGAAAATTTATAAAACATTACTAGTTTTGACTGATTAGCTGTAAGTACAGATCTTATGAGAACTAAATCAACTAATGTTCATTTGCATTATTGGTAGCACGATTCATCCAAATATATAGAATAAATTTATAGAATATTTAGAATCATCCATTGATTTTTGAAGCAAAATCATGTTTAAAATTACAAAGAAATCTGGCCATGCACATAAACTTCTTTATGAGATTTTGATTATGATGGGAGAATCAAGAGTTTCAACAATGCCACCTGATAGCTAAAGATAATTTAAAAGAACCTACTATATTCTAAGTTCTCCCTTTTATGTTTTAAGAAAGGCACCAAATAAGCCTTTCTTAAAATGTCCAGCATTTCCATTTTGAACCAGCAATGACATACAGATGTGGCAGGCAAATCTTACAGGAAACCTGAATTCAGGGACTTTTCAATGCATCCAGAGTATTTTCTCATGGTGTACTTCTGTCAGCATGTCACGGAACCTTGATGCTAAAATATGGCACTTTGGAGAAAGCTTTGTTGTAAGCTTCAATACAGGGGAATCAAGTAATTCTTTTAATACATTCCATTTGTGTTAGATTTCAGAACAAAACAATGGATGTCAGTAGTTTTCTGAAAACCCCTATAATATAAAGTTTCACTTAAAGTGATATTAAAATAAACTTGGCCTAAAAATCCAATGGATACTTTTTTGTCTCCAGTGACCAAAGTCAACCGGAAATAAGGCATATGGATAGAATGGTTCTGGATATATATATATATATCCAGTGGCAACATGTGGCTGTGATAATGCATCAGTTCTGTATCTTGATGCTTCTGCCTCTTTCTATGCAAGTCTTTTATTACTGATCCCCCAGATCTTTGTTTGAGAAAGCTTTCCTTTGATGATAAGAATCTCCCATTTTGTCATGGGCTGGTGGTACATTTTAGCTACCTAGTGCTTACTTTTCTCAGTATTTTTATTTAATTGTAGGACATGTCATTATTCACAATAGCATTGAGTGATTTAATCAGGATGTCTGTCACCTCAATGGTTCCCTCATCCAACAATTGAGAAGGTCTAAGACTTTAAGGGCATGTTACTGATTTATTAAATATATTTTGTCCCCAAAAGAAGACATGGCATTGCTGTTACTTATACTAAACAACATATAAATGTGTTGTATTAGGCAACGGCCAGTATAATCAGTGAGCTCTATGTATTTATTATGCATTCTGTGAGTTGCGGTCAGGTGAGCATATACTTTGTGGATTCCTGATTGCTACTACTAATAAAATACCCTAATCACTTAATGGCCCTAATGAGTGTAATGGCAAATTATAAATAATACAAAAGTAACACAAGATGAGATTAAGAAAAAAGAAGGTTGAGTGTTAAATATACCTTAGCTTTTGGAATCTATAATTGCTTGAATAAAATGTAAACAGACTCTGGCAAGATAAGAAGATGGACAGTCAAGTTATAAAATTCTGTGAGTTCATGGAGCCTTTGTCAGAGAGAGCTGTTCTGGGAACAATAAGGCAAATCACAGCTCTGTGATTAATCAAATCAGTTCTCCATTGTAGAAGTACAAAGAGACGAAACCATATGATCTCATTTGAAATTGGATGCCTGTAGCCTAATGAACTTGTGTGGACTATGCTTTCCAATATTTTGTCTGAAAAGGAAATAAATTCATTAGGAATTTAGACAAAGGCATCATTGTATAGCCATAATAGAGTTACAGAAGTCTTTCGAAGAGAAAGGCTAACCTTGAAACTATAAATAAAATGCTACTAGTATTATATTATTAAAATCAATTTTGGATTATTTTAACATGATTAGTCATCATTAAAAGTTAGGACATTCTTTTAAACTTGTAGAACTAAATTGTGACCATAATCTACAATAACTTCAGCTAAATATCATCTGATTCACAGGGAAGTAGAGAGTGTTTGTGTCTCTCACAGATAGGTTACAATATTCAGGTTGGTAGTATTATCTTTGGGTTTTAAGAATATTGTTGTGCAATGACATTTTTTTTCAGCACTAGAGCATGGGAATAATTAATTTTACTGGGTGTTTATCTGTTATTCTTGGCATCTTTACATGTACTAAGTTGTAAGCTAGAACCAACTACAGGTTGGTTAATTTCCAACTGTGGAAGGGCAAATGATGTGCCACAGGGCACAGGGTTAAGAAATGGGAAGAATTTAAGATTGTTTCTCCAGTCACCTGCTCTTGTTTTTACCTTCTGAGCAACACTTTATCATTCTATCACAGAAACTTCATATTAAAAAGTAAAACTATAGTGATCCATTGAAGTCATTACACCAAAGGCAGTAATGGGGCTCGGGATATCCGAAGTCAGAATTACCCTTTTCTATTTTTACTTTGCACAAAAGACAGAGATAAAACTCTACCTTTGTCATGGGAGATCCTTTTCAGTTTACAGTGAGAATTCACAAGCAGTGCATAATAAAAAAAGGAATTAGCATGTGGGCCTTTTAAGCTGTAGGAGACTAGTGTGTGGTTATTTTTCCCCTCCTGTTCAAAGAGTGGAATTTAACAGTGAATTTAAAACAATTTGTTCATCTCTAAATAGAACAGCATTTGTAGTTGTTCTTATTTTAAACAACTCTTTATATCAGGGAGAAGTTCGAGAGGAGATGGAAGGTCAGATTTTAATGATTAAAAAATAGGTCTCACTTTAATACTAGGATGTAATTAGCATTTCTTTTCTTTTTTTCACATTTCTTTTTCTCTCTTTTTTCTCGTCTTCTGGTTTTGTTATTTTCTGTTTTAAACCAGCCCGCACCTCTTAAGTATCCAAGAAACAACAACCCTCATCCTCTTCAACACAAAGTTGCCAGCTCACACCAGCCTGAGTCTCCCCATCTCTCTCTGTCACACAGTAAAGAGATACCCCCATGTCCATTTAATCACAAGACATTATAATTTGTTTTACTATTTTTATAATATTTTTAGTTCTTAGTTTCTTTTCTATTGGTTATTTATTTACTTTTCAAATGTTATCCCCCTTCCTTAGTTCTTAGAGCAGAACTCAGAATTAGTTTCTTAGAGCAGGTTTTTTAGTTTTATCCCTGAAAACCAAAAATACTTCTTTTATATATTTCTATAATACAATACTACCAGCCACTTAATTGTTCCCTTGCTAAAATTTTAATAACATGTACTAATTTTTTTTTCACTCACATATTGAACTTGTAAGATCCCTCTGAGATCTTCAACATACTATGCTAGAAATCTACTAAAATTAGATTGGTTTATGGCACAGTCTTACATTAGATGCATTCTCATAAAACATTTGAGTGCTAATGCTACAGGTTTAATTGGTGGTAAATTTGAAGCTAAACATAGCATAGTGGGAATTATTTAAACAAGTTTTTATAGTCCATTTGATAAAGGAGGTCAATCCTTAAAATAGCATCCTTACCTTTTGTCTATCATGTTTCTGAATATGTATCAAGGGATTGCTTGATCAACACTATTCCTATTTAAAATTTAAAATCTGTCATGTTCCTACAAGAAAAAGAAAAAGAAGTAATCATTGAAAAATATGTACTTGATATAACACAACTTAAAAAGATTAATTTTTAATTTAAAGCACCTATAGTATTAAATCTTGAGTTACTTACATTGTAGTAGTCAAGACTCAGTTTTTTCTCTGCTTCTCATGTTCTAAAATTTGAACTGAAAGCTACTATGAGTTAGAAACATTTTCCTAATATCAATAGCCATAAAATTTAAATCATTCTTATTTTAGAGCAGGACAGAGCCTATTGATTAAAGATGCATTTTCTGCTTTGATTGATGACAAATGTTTTGTTGTTAATTAGGTGTTAGACTTAGGTAAGGGGATATCATTAGATCATCCATTGTAATTAAGCTGGAGTTTAGGGTTTTGTTTTGGAAACTCATTTTTAAGTTACGAGCTCAAATTCACATAGAGATACTCACTTTTGATCTCAGTGTTACATTGGAAAGTGTGAGGAAGAATTTTCTTTGCTTTGAGTATCATGATTGGAACAGCTAATTTCTTTAAATCTGTATGTTTGATGGAGCTCAGTTTTAATTAGATGTGGAAAAGTAATCCTTTAAATTAATCTCTCTTCAACTGTACCTTGATACTATAGGTTTGGTTGCTCTGGATGTTAGATTGTCCTGATATAATTCCTTGGGGAAATGTGAAAAGAGATACTCTTGTGCAGACAATAAAAAAACCCTAAAATAATGTGTCAATATAGGTTTCTCAATAACTTGAACTATAGCTATACTTCTCCTATTTTGGGAGATTAAACTCATGAAGAGATGTGAAAACATGAAATAACTTTTTACGTTGGCATCCTGCACATTGCTGATAATTTGCCCTGCCCTCGAGCCTACTCTTAATGATTGTAACATGCAGGTAGACATGACCCTAATGGAAACCACGTAAGCTAAATCAAGTAGTCCAGGAGAGACAATTTCTGATCTGAGTAGAGCAGAAGCACTTCAGAGTACGACTTTTGTTTTACCTTACAAGTTACATATCAATTCATGGTAATTCTAGGCAGCTGGGGAATGTTATGAAGGGATTCGTAAGAACTGGAGTGAAAATTGGGCATTGCTTTCAAAGATGTGAGAGACAAAATACACGCTATGAGCCACTAGCCTTTGACTCTCTGAATTTCCAAAAAGCAAAGGAGAGAACAACCAAAAAATAACTAGGCAGCGAAGATGATGGGATTCTTCTCACCCAATCCTTTCTCACAGCTAGCAAACACTAGTTTAAATGATGTAGTACTGTGTGTTGTTTAAATGATTCTATAGTATAGTGTTGTTTTATATATGTAAACATAACCACCTTTCTTTCTTGACATAGTACTTACAGAAAGGCAATTCTTAGGCCCAAAGAGAAATAAGATTAGATAAATGCAAAATAAAGAAAGAAAAGAAAAAGAAAAAGAAATATACACAATCCAACTCATATAGAATTATGGTACTTTAAGAAATCATATGGAGAAAAGATTTTGCCATTAGAGACTAAAATTTTAGTAAGGAAAATTTAACTTCAATATGTTGTAGTGTTTCTCCATATTCCAACTGTTGAATTTCTCACCCTACCCTCACTATATAAGGCTTGACTATTGTAATTCATATTGTGAATATTGTGTCTATAGCCAAAACTAGACATTGTTTTTTTAAAATTTTTGAAGTATTTCTACATATGTGCATAAATTGAAATCACTATTCCTGAACATTACTTTGGCAGGATGTTGCCAAACTTTTATGTTTCTGAGAGTAGTGTTAATCTTTACATTTTGGACACTGTGATTGTTTTGAGGTGTATTTTTAGTATAAGATCTAAACTAATTTTGCTTGATGCATGCATTGTATTTTGATCAACAAACTGTATTTGAGTATCATATAAACATTAGCAGCCTCACTATGGGAATGGTAAAATTTTATACCACTGTACAAACACTGCCAGTTTAGGTAATGCCAATTAATAATGCATAGTATCCTTTTTAAAAACTTAGCTTTTAACTAACTTGAAACAGGAAATTTAAGCCAATTATTTATAATAAATATAACAAAGCTTCTTATTTATTATAAATAAACTGAAGAATTAAAAATGTTAAAAATTCTTTAACTTCCAACACCATAGAAGAACTGTTAAGAAGTTTACATATCTTACTTTAGTAGTAATCTGCACATATTTCATGGCTTAGTAAGTAATTACTTGCTACATTTGATATCTTAAAGCACAGTCCTGAGAAAACATGGCAACTTGTTAATTAACTCAGTTCATTTTACAGCGCATAAAATAACATCATATGTTACTCAAACCACATTTATCTTTTGATTAGCCATAACATACACCAACATGACTTCATCCACAGACACAATTACACACAGTCATAGATGAAAACAATGACATCATGGAGACTTTTTTTATTTCTTTTTATAAACTCATGGCAATGTTTCTGATCATCTTTTTTCCTGACTGAAATTCAGTCTTGGATTAAAAGTTGAAGGTTATGTTTTAAGGCCTTATGGCCTTAGCTAAAACTGGATGTGTGTGTCCTCTGTACATCCTCTCTGTGTCAACTGGTTACATGAAAATTGCATGTTTTCACTTCATACTGGCCAGTAGGCATGTTGAGGAGTTACAGGGATTCTTTGGCTCTCTGCTCTGAGAAGCTTCTCCATTCAAATGTCATTTGATACAGGGCAGGTATAGAAGACTTTTTAACTTGTCTTGTTTGATTTTAGATACAATAATTACCTAATATCCTAAGAATAGAATGCAACAAAATATGTTTTCTTAAGTTGTTTCTTATAAACACTAAAATTTTAATATATAATTGGTCACTCTATAATCATGGCCTGATACTCCATTAAATTATTTTATAAACATAATTATCTGACTATTTTGACATTACATAAATGCAAAATATATTTTGATCATATTTGCTTAAGTAGTTTTTAAGAGTGATAAGGGAGTTGGCTTTTTGCTCATCTTCCACACTCTATGTGTATTTATTTCTTTTTATTTACATCTTTCTCATTTTAAAGAATCATATACAAAATAAAAGAACTGTTTGAACTAAACATAGAACATGGTAATTTACATTTCATTTTACTTCTTAAAAAATAGCTACCTTTTTATATACCCAAGTGTATAGAAATATATGTATATTTTAAATAAGTTTGGGTAACACATTTTACCTACTGAAATTCACCAATACTATGTAAAGATTAGAGGCAAAACACTTGATAGCAAATTTCCCTACAATATTCATGGCCTATAGTCACAATATCAATAAAATATGCACCACTGCTTTTTAAAACAATACCAAATTCATAAAACTCTAAGTCATGAGCAACACACAATGTCCTAATCAAAGACTTTAGGGGTAACTTCCAAATTAAATACTGGAAACCAGAGGTCTTATATCCAAAAGTGGATAGCAGAGAAGATAAGAAACTTAATGTTACCAATTATTTCCATTTGGTTTCAAATAACTTTTATCATTCAAGAACAACTGGGTTCAAGAATTGAATGGTATATCTTAGAAAATTTAAAATAGACAAACTAAAGTTGAAATGTGTTATATGTGTAAGTTATTAAAAATATTACTGCTATTAACTGGTAAAATTGTCCTTCCTGTGGTAGTGCTTTCGGTTGAATAGAAGCTTCTTAACTTATAGGGACGATTATTATTATTATCTATATTCACTGATCAGTGTTATACAAACAATGAAAGTTTGTCCTTATGGAAATAGAATTCTGTATACCATAATTTGAATTAAGTAATGAATATATATAAATTATTTTAAAAGTTGTAAATCAAAATGTATAACGTTCCATTTTTGGCTATATTTTGTAAAAACATTTTTTGATGTAATCAGTATGATGCTCACATATGTCAAATTAAGTATTCTACTATTTATTTAAATAGATATATGCCTAATGTATTTGGAAACTTATTACTCTCATATAATTGTATATATTGTGGCTATAAAAGTCTGTACTTATTCTTGCTTTAAAGGTAGTATGTGCATTTCTTTCCACTTTATTTTTAATTAATTATATTAAGGATAACATCCTTTACTAAATGTACTTTAAAATTCACAATAAAGTTTCAGAAATTGTTTTGTACACTGTTGAGACTTTGTGTTGAATTTCTTTGTAAATATTTTATTGTCCTTTGGTCATCTAATAGCAAATTTCAGAACTTAATATTATTCATAAAATAGTGAGCAAAATCATGTGGGTTGATAGCTAACTAGCCTGTGTTGAGCTGGAAGGAAGTCTTCCTAAGTGATTCATTTCTTATGCATGTCAGAACTTGTTTAGGGGACACCAGTGGGCTCCTTCCCCCTAAGTGCCTACTTACAACCAATACATACAGGTTTCATCAGCAGAATGTCCAGCTACATAGACATTGGATGTTCTAGACTGCAGAGAAGCAATTATGAAGAGAGGAGGTAAAGTGACAAGTGTACAGTTCTCTTTAACCTTTTTGTGCCTAAAATATAGTAGCTGAACAGCTATTAAAAAGACAAATGTAAAATGTTGGCACAACATTGAGCCTGACAAGACTCAAATTTTCTCTATAATAAATACAGGGTTACACATTCTAAAAACTTGGCTCACTAGTAGAAAGAGTTACTCATTTTATAAGAAAATTTAGAATTCTAGTCTAAGGATGAGTCCTATTCTACAAAGAATCAACACAATATGTAAATCAACCTATGAGGCCTAAGGAAGTAGCCCTACTAAGCTATTACTACAGAAGACTACATTTACATATACAGGACCATGTAAAGTGCACGTGTATTTCCTATGATTTTTGTTTTACTTTCATACAAAGGAGATAAACAATTGAACTAAATTTCTATAGAAGATTATCTTCGTTGCCTATTTACTACCTTACTTCCTCAAAACACACAGAAAAGTCATTCAATATCCAAAGCACTTTTTCATGAAGGGTCTTTATTTTAAGTGATATTTAATGTAAAAGCAGATAAACACATTAAAACATACAAATTATAAGCATGAAATGAACATCCTGAAAGATCTATCTGTTGTGAAGTTATATTCATTCAGGACAGAACTATTTAGCCTATCTTGTCCATTTTGTAATTTTTTTCTTCTAAGTTTTGTTGCAAATAATACAAAAGCAAAAAAGTTCAAGAGAAGTGAATCTGTCTAATTGAACAAATGTGCAAGCCTTCTTTAAGTTGCTGATGTCACACCCTAAAAAGAATATGTATTCACATTGCAATCATTAATAAAATTAATTAGCATATCACAGTCACATGTGAAGAACAATGAACACCAGGCAAGTGGTTTGTTTATCAATTTGTAAATGACCAAAAGCAAGAAAAGCTATCTGACATTCTTTTCAAAAGAAGTAATTTCAAATGGAGGTATGTTACTATTGAAAATGTTTGCCATTTTAATAGTTTTTTGCTCATTTTTTTTCTGCAAGATGTAATGATTTGCAAATATTTTATTCAAAATAGTATGTATTTCCTCAAGATGTGCCACAATGAATATGTTAAGTATATCCTTATAAATTGAACACTCACGGTATTAAATGTATACTAATAGTCACATTTTACAGGATTTTGTTTAATTGAGAAAAGCTGCAGAGGATGAGAATATCTATAGAATATTTTTATAAATGATACCACTAAATATATCTTACTATTAATTTAAAGTTATCATTATAAATGACATGCTCATTGTTAGAAAGGTATATATGAGTATAAGCCCATACTCTTAAAATCTCTGATATAAATAGTCATATATCCATTTAGACAAGAAATAAACTTATAAATATCAACTTATAGAGATGGAAGATAATAGAAACTCTAATTTTAGTTTACAAACTTAAAATATGATACTTATCAAATGTGAATAATTATTTACTTAATATAAGATCATACGTAATAAATGTTTTAATGCACAATGTGATTTATTTGAATACCAATTTTCTTTTTTTAATATTTCTATCCAAATTGGTTTGAAGATGTCATTATTACTTAATATTTTATGGACTGTTTTGTCATATGTTGACATCTTTTTTAAAATAACTATTGCTTCTTAGCTATTTGATTTGGTTAAACACAATTGCCATTTTGAAGGTGTTCAACAACTTATTTACTAGCATTATACATATCAATAAGCTAAATTTCTCATTGTTTAAAATGTATTTTAACTTTTGATCCCAGTATGTTGCTGTGTGGAGTGATTTTACAATTCAATTATTTGATATGAGAATATTTTATACCAACTGAATTTTAACAGTTAATATACAGTTGTAAAGTAACTTTACTGGAGGAGAGAGTAAATATGGAAGTTGAGATAGCCTAAGGAGATTAGCTAAGGACATACAGAAAACTTAAGAAAACAATGAAAATCTTCTAGAACATAATAGACTCTCAGTAAATTCCTTTGAATTCTTTTTGACAGAGAAATTGTTATTTTGCATTTGTGTTTAACTGTATAGCATGGATTAGAATTTACAGATTTCCAGTTAAATTTTGGATAACTTTAAGTATAGTGGTAACATACATAAAAGGGTCAAATATAATACTTAATTTACTTAACCTTTTTGAGTAATACCAAGATAGTATAAAATATAAATTATTTTTACTTTCATGTACAAATTCTGCATGTGACATTCAATTAAATGTATATACTTTAGAGATCCCCCAAATCACCAAGCAGCTTTTATATTTAGCAATTGTAACATAAATATGAATTTTAAACCATATTAGTCTTCAAACTAAACTAGTACTTTACTTATTTATTTAATTCTAAAATAGTTTGTAAAAACACTATAAGACACTTGGTCTCTTTTTCACTGTGATTCATTTGGGTTATTAATTCATGCCTTATATGAAATGTTAAGAACATTGGAATTCATTCATTAATTCTTTTATATATAACAGATATGAATTGCTAAAAAGAGGTAGTTATTAACCTGGTTATTAAATGTGTACATGTGGTATTGCACCCCTTGGCAATTAATTAATCATTTTGTACATGTTCAGTAGCCTTAAGTATGGAAGTAGTTATGAGTTTAGCATAAATAAGTTTGTTGTTTTAGCTATTTCTCTGGACCATTCAGAAACTCCAGTTTCTATTATTATAAATATTTTTGTGTAACAGGAAAAGCAATAGGGCCAGTTCACAGAAAAACCATTTTTTGTAAATATTTTTTAATTGGAAATTCATTTTAACAGAGAATAATTCTTGTCAATGTATTAAAACTTTCTAATAGCATATGAACCTTTATTATACTCCCCAAAATAAGTTTTTTGATTCTCAGTACTTATTAAATATGGTTTGAAAATCACTCTCTATTTAAAAAAAGTTCCAATATTCCCTTCCTAAAAATGGTTACATTTTTGAAAGTGAACTTTCTTCAAGACTGCTTTCTCCAGGACTACTGACAAATAACTTGATTACTTTTGTCATCTTGTTTTGTAGAACAGACTTTTCTGGATACTTCTGCATATAGCATGACACCCTAGATAATGTCTCATTCTTTTTAGGAGTAATTTATGGTGCTTCTTATAAATGAACTCCTCTTTATTATTGCAGGGTTATTACTGTGAAAATTTAGTAATGTTACGCTCTTCTGTATATGGGGGCACCTGAAAACATTTGTCTTCCCTCTACTACCATCTTAATTAGCAGAGATTTTATGTCTGCTCACCAAGCTCTGCTAAAATGAATCATGACAAGTGTCACAAACTCTCACCCTAGCTCACAAACTATGACATCTCTTGATATCCAGGAAGTAACAGAATCATTATTTTTACATATCTCAAAATGTGTGAACACAAATAGCTTCAAAATACTAAGTCACCCAGTAACTCTATTGACAGAGATTTCTATGTGTCTGTGATGATGCTCTCCTATGAAGATTTATCAGTTTACACTGCTGATCCAAGTATCTAGTCCAGATCAGTCTAATAATTATCTCTATAAACAACGTGTTGTTCTTGTTATAAATTTTTTCATATGTCAACCCTACTTTAATAAACACCCCTTACATTGTATTAGTTATGCCTTAGTTATTTTGGTTTTTATTCTTTTTCCCTTTCTATATTTTAGCATCTTCTCTAGTTGGTCCCTTTATGTCAAAACTTACTAAGTCAACAAATTTCGAAGCCCTTACACAGAAAATCAAATGAAAAAAAAAAAGTAGTTGCAAGTTTCTTCCTTTAATTTAAAGAATTCATCACAGTCCTTGACTGCAAAAAATTAAAGTTTTAAAAATCTCATAAAATAATAATTGTAAATATTTCTGTAAATGAGAGGTGATGAAAATTATAATATAAAATAGTAACATGGGATGAGTTGTATCATTTAACTTATGATGTGATTCCTAATGTTTCAGAAGTAATTTCTTCTCACAAGTAAATTTTAATAAATTATTAAAATAGTTTCAGTTTGAGACAAAGTTAAGTGGGTGTTATGAGATGACAGAGGTGAGTCAGTTGCAGATGTTTGGTTTCTGAAAATGTCTATACACTGACCTAAATGGTAGCAAAGATGAAAAGGAAATACAAAGCTCATTTTACTCCAAGGTCAACAAAATTTTGCCTCCGGCAACTGTTTTAGTGCAGGGGTAATGATACCTTGAGAATCTCAACCTTTGTAAAACAGAGAAATTCATACTACTAAAATCTCTAATGTTTACATGGGTGTAGTAATGTATTGATTCTTTTTGTATAGTTTAGAGTTCTGCTTAGCAACAAGCAAGCATCAAAGTGTTCCATAAGTGACATTGATATTACTCCCTCAACAAAATTGGCTTCCCACTGTGACATTTAAGTTGTTCTTCACTGGCAGTCTGTAGTCAACTTTTTGTTCTTTTAAACTCTTAGTGTATACATAAACTACAATAATCTACACCCATAAAAATTTGAAGTTAATGTTATTTTTTGTGTTCTGTGTATGTGTAACTTAAATATTAGTGACACTTAAGTTAAATGTTAGCTCTGTTTGTATAATAAAATCTGATTTAACAGAAATATTTTAAAATGGTTTCACATCCATAAAAATATGGACAGAATTAGTAAAAGGTCGTTTCCATGGGGATTTCAGGAGAGTTTACAATTGAGAAATTAAAAGAACCTTTCTTTAACGCTTCCACAAACTTACTACTGTAGGCTTATCCTTAACTGCAAATTACTATTAAATCCACTTTCCTCTCATTAGTCAGAAGGGGCTAAATGCATGTTCACAGTAACATAAACTTTAGACAGGGGTTAGTTATTTTTGTGAGAAAAATCTAGTCATTGACAGATAACTTAGGTTTCACGTTTATTTTTGAGCAACGTTCACTATTGGATGAGACAGTAAAAGTTCTGCTTACTTTCCTACATGTATATTCTTGTTTTAACTATCATTAAAATTGACTACCAAAACTGCATTAAAGAATGTGCAAATATGTCAAATGAAGAGAAGGGATGAAGCTACAAGAGAAAAGTGTCAGACATGCCATTTCTTACGTGCGCGCCTGTGGTGTGTGTGTGTGTATGTGTGTGTGTGTGTGTGTGTGTGTGTGTGTGTATGTGTGTGCATGTGGACGTGAATGCACTTGCACATGCATACACACGTGCGTATGTGTTCATATCAAGTAGAAACTAACACAATTCCCAATGCACATTAGATGAAGAATTTAACCTCCAAGAAAGAGAGGATCATATGTATGATGCTATCCTCTTCTGCAGGGATTAGCTTGACTTGCTAGGTATTTTTTACTTCACTGGACTGGAGAAACTAATCCATAATACAGGAAAAATCTGACATACCATTTATTTTTTTAATTTACTTGCTAACAAACAAAGGTGACTTTTATCAGAGTTATGTGCAGGGAAACCATTCGCTGTGCTAGAGATCAGCATTTATTTGCACATTTCAATTTACCTTTCTTCTTTAAAAAAGAAAAAAGGAAGTTAGGCATTATATAGAGAGAAATGAATGGAAAGAAGTGTTTGCCAATAGGATTGGGCAGAGAGCTTGCTTGTACAGTTAAACATACCTCCTGCTACATGGTAAGTAATATAGAATTGTATTACATCCTCCTTACAAACAGGGAACTCACATGTGTTTTGGGGAATGAACCAGGGAACAAAATATTTCTATAGAGTGATATCTAAAGTAATCGATACACATAAAATAGGAAAGACAGGGCTAGCCCTGTAGATTATTTATAGGATTGTACCCATGCATCTTGAACATGCAACTCAATACTATATATTCTGGTTTTCTGAGTTTAGCCACCAATGCTTGTTAGCTCACATCTGTAATTCCAGAATTTACAAGAGGGTCAAGAACTTGGTGTCAGCCTTTAAGGCATAATGAGTTCTAATACAGCCTCTGATACAGGATTGGACCTTATTTCATAAAACCAAACCAAAAATGAAAAACAAAATTAAAGATAATTCACTGTCTGAATATGTTTATAGGAACACACACACACACACAAATACACACACACAGGCACACACACGGACACACACCACACACAGACAGACATCAGAGCTACAGAAATATAAATAGTTATTCCTTGCGAGGATGCTCATCGACACTTTCACAGAAGATAAAGCAGGAAGATGGGCTGAAAATAAACTTTGAGTCAAGGATAATATTTATTGTTTGCAGTTATGTTTTTTATGTTGTTTTAGTCTTTTTTGTTCTCTATTTTATAAAACCTAATGAAAATTTTTGAAGAAGAATGAAAAACTGTGGACTTGAAAACTCACATTCCAAGGATGTAAACTGTTTCTCATATTTGCATAGACAAAATTAGTATTGAAAGATAAAATAGATTAAAATCGAAATTTGACATCTATCTATCTATCTATCTATCTATCTATCTATCTATCTTATACTAAAACATCATTAATTTTGTTTTTAGCTTTTCCTTCTTAGTTTGTTATAGATAGACATGGCCTAAGTTTTAAAATATTTGTTTTAATTGAAAAAACTTTTAGTTATTTTTTAAATACAAATTTTGAAGCACACACACGAACTCACACACACACACACACACACACACACACACACACATACACATGCTTACATTCCTTCTGAGATGATTCTGTTAGGCTAATTAATGTTTTTGTTTGTCCCAAGTTTAGCTGCTAACACAGGAGCTCACAAAGAGAGTTGGTTAGGCATATTGAATAATTAATGTTCTGTTATACATACCTTAATTTTTGGAAATTGTTGTTTTGCAGTTTCTTGAAGAATTAACAGGGCTTTCATAGAATGAGGAGAGGTAACTTTAGAGTCCCCAGGTAGAACATGCAGAGAAGCTAGGATGTAAGATAACCAGTGAGAATCCTCACAGTTGGACTTTGGTCTGTGGAAGAGAGAGGTTAGAGAGTCACAGGGAACAACAGCTGTTATAAAATTGCAATGAGCACAGAGCTTCTCTCCTGGAGTTTTGCTGTTTTCAACCTAAAATGTGGCAACATGTTCTAATTTTGTGTGTATGAGAATTTATATTTCTTTTTCTTTTAAAATTTGAAGTAGATTAGTAGGGGAAAAAAGCTTGTGGATAGAAGGGTGTCTTAAAAGAATACAGTTTAAAGAGATAACTGTCAAATTCACTCAAGTATTCAATAATGTATTGAAATATTCTTACACCCTTGGATTTGAATTAGATAAAATAAGTAATCAAAGGGCTGTTCACGGCACCAAGCAATGTCCCTAAAGCCCTGAGGCTTCATCCATTTATTTAGGACAGAGGCTCCATAAAGTAATAATTATTCAATATTCTGTGAGGATTTATGGAAAGTTATTTGCATAGTCAACATAGAAAAGTGGTTTAGCAAAAACAGAAACTTCACGTAGGTGTACAGAAATCATTATGTTAAACCAAAGTGACTTTTAAAAATTCTTAGGAATAAAATTTATTAGTATCCCAAAGTATTAAACTTGTGTATACTTTCAATGTTATATTTTACTAGTTAAAGTCAATTATTTCTAGAATAACAGCTTTAAAATCTGTGTACACTGATTCTGGGCAAATGTTCCATCTATATCGCAAACAAGTAGATGCAATTTCTGAATTTCACCAGAATCTGAAGACATGCACCACAATCTGGTGGTCATGGCTGTGGTATAGTGGGCAGTTTAATAAGATCATATTTTGGACTCTTTTCTTTTAGGAAACTGTATTTTATTCCAGAACCTTTGAGTAGTATTAGAGGGTCCCCTGCTGGAAACTGAAAATGTATCCAAGGAAACCCATTACCTGATCTCAGCTTACAGCCAGCCACTTCTTGTAAATCAAATCCTACCTTGGTCACTCTGGTACATATTTCTATACTGTGTCTTTCCTCTTTCCCCAGAGGTTCCACCAGACTCAAGGAAAGGCAGTTATGATTGTTTTCAGTAACTGGAGAAAGAATCTTTTTATATTTACTGGGAGGATCAGAGAAGCATCCTGTAACCTGGAGAGCTCCCTTGGCTGCCAGTTTTAAGTCGTTGGGGTGTGTTTGTTCTTTTGTTTGTCTTTCAGGGCTGCCTGGAACAGCATGACCACCTTGTTCGGCTTTGATGCCTGTGGGAGATAGGTTAGATATAAAACATAATACGGAGAAAGACAGATGCTTGCAGCCTTGAAATGTTTAGAAGAAAAATGTTAGAAGTGTTTGGGCACACACATGTTCAAGCGAAGATAGGGACAAATAAAAATACTTTCAAGCTACCAACAAAAATCCTCATGCTTTCCTCTCTGAAATTAGAGCAAGTTCCTATTATCCGAATATTCGTTTTTGAGTTTTAGTATTGTCTTTGTTTTTTTTTTTTTTTTTTTTTTTTTACATATGCTGACAACTAAAATAGCCTAGGAAAACCATGAACTTTCCATGTCTCAAGGTAGATGGGAAGATGATATTTGGACATTTATCAAACCAGTATGTCAAAATAAACACTATGGCTAGCACAGTGGAATTACAGTCCCATTGATCTGTCACCAGCTAAAATAACTTCTCCTTTTCCCCTCATTCTTTCCAATCTTTTACTCTTATGACAAATCATTTGAAGTTAACTCCTTCAATTTTTTTAAGCTCTTGCTTCTCAAAATGCAGTGTGTCTGTAAAGGAGAGGAGTCTGCTAGTTTGAAGACAAACTCTTTGTGCCTTCTGAGGTAGAAACTGCATTTCAGAACAGTTACTAGATGACTCAAATGCACGTTAGATTTGGGGGTAAAACTTGGTATGACATACATCTTATTACACTCAAGATTTCCTAACTCCACATCCTTTCTTTTTCTTATAATTTTTTTTCTATTATATGAAAAGAACCACGAGCTCCCCACTTCCTGATTGCAAGTCACATTCAAAGGTAAATCACTATAGATTAGTTTCAGAATGTCCTCATCCATCAATATCCGTATTGTTCATTGGACCCTACTCTCTTCACATTCAAGTTAGTACAAGAGTCATTTGAGCAGATTCCTCCATACTGTGTCTTGCATCATTGTATACATGATGAAAATTTTATACATGCGTTAAAAATCTAATCTCGCCTTCTATTGATGTCAAGGCTGGATGCCACAGTGTAGGGGAATGGCAGAGTAGAGAGTGGGGAGTAGGTGGGTAGGTGAGTGAGCACTCTCATAGAAGCAGGAAGAAGAAGGATAGGAGCTTTCTGGAGGGAAAACAGGGAAAGGGGATAACATTTGAAATGTAAATGAATAAAATATCCAATTAAAAAAAAAAAGGAAAAAATCTAACCTAAAAAAGATGCTTACAATACTTGAAAAATACCAATTGTATGATTTCTTTATGTCACTGAGAAAGCTTTTTGTTTGTTTGATTTTGTTTTTTTTTTTTTGGTAGATTTATGCAATATATTGTCCCAAGTAATTTTCTTAATAGGATTAAAAATAAGATGAGTACATGAACAAACAATATCTCATGTGATTGATGTGTATACTAAGTCTAGATTATGTTAGTTTCACATGTAATATTTTCCTGGCTTTGGTGAGATGGCTCAGTGGGTAAATTCTATGGTGCACAAGCGGAGTAACTGATTTCAAGTCCTCAGAAACAACATATAACAAGACATTGTAGCCCTAGTTTGTTATCTTAATGGTCAGTCCTACAGGAAGTCATGAAGTGGAGACAGAGATTTCAAAAAACTTCATGGTCCATCTGTAATAATATAAGTATCTGCAAAATGAGAAAGATGTTCTTTTAACATAGTATATAATACGTGAGATCTGACATTTGTGTTTTCTGCTGAATTCCATATATGCGCTTTGGCACTTGCTTGCCTTTATCATATGCACGAATGTACACAAAAACACATACACACACACATACACATAGAGAAGTGAAATATAATTTTACCATATGGTAATATATGCTCTTTATAATCAATTATACAATATGTTGCATATCTAAGTATGAACATATATCCACATAGATAATATGATCCTCATTGTAGTATTGCATCTACTCCACATACAGGAATACTATCTTTAAATTGCACTCTTACCAATTGCAATTATCTTACGCCCTATAATTGTCCAGGGAAACATTTGCTCATGCAGTTTCTGCTGAATTCTAGTTGGACTTGATCCATGCACTCAAATATTTGTAATTCTAGAAAGTAATTAGTAGGATAATGTCATTTTCATATCAATAACTATTAATTATAAAGCTTAAAACATCTAATAATCATTTACATTAGCTCAAGAAATTAATTTTTTCCAGGGCTATGTATCTTCAGATATATAGCAGGGGAACACTAGATTCTTAATGTAAAAATATAAAATTAAATGTGTTTCTTCAGAATGTCAATTAATTCTTCATAAGAATATAGTTAATGCATGACTATATATTGATATATACCCTTGAATCAGAAACTTTATTGTGACAACTTTTCCAAGAGAATAGGACCTGATGAAATATGTTAATGTAGTGTTGAGTTTTATGGAATATATCACAAAAACCCACACATGAATCTCTGTAATTTCAAAGACTAAATAAATGAAGTTATGCATGTAAATAGTGTCAGTAATAATAAACTTTAATTTATGAGATGGAAAATTGAATGTTTTTTATACAGTATGTATGTATCACAAACCGTCACTGATAATTTTTCATTATTCTCTACCAAACAAAGTCAGTCAAGGAGCACTTATAAACTAAGAAATCCAAATGAACTCTGTATGATAGAAGCATTATTAAAGAATATATTCCATTCAAATATGAAGCTTAAGGTAAACTGCCATTTTGACAGTGTTCTTTGTTCCTTTGTGAACCTGGAAAATGAATGGAGGGTTTTACATATTCTAGGCAAGCAACCCATCACTTAAATATATCCTCAGTCCCTTTCTTTGATTTTTTTCTAAGGGATAGACTAAACACAACATATTTATTTTAACTGGTAAAATTTTAGAAACACTGTGAAAGCAGTGTCATACTATTTCAAGGAATATTGCCAGGGAGGAGTTGATAAGCTACAAAGACAAGTACCACTCTTTGAAAGCAGCAAGATATATTACATACATATCACATGTCTTGGCACAGTGTATGCATATTCTATGGAAAGAGTTATTGCAGCCAGTTGGAAAACCAAAGGGATGCATTAAGATATTTCAAGGACAAGTGAACATCTGACAGGCCAGAAAAGGCCTCACTAATTGAATACAAGATAGAGAAAATTTTGCTAGTACTTTTCTACTTTTAAGATTCAGGATTTGTCCCCCCAAATCATAAAATTTCTTTCTCAGAAAATACAACTGTTACATTTCTTAAGGCATAATTATTAACAATTTGCTTAGAAACCTTCAACCATGACTAAAACTATTCTTTTTATTTTTGATTTTGTTTTATTTTAATATTAAGAGATTGGATTTCTAAATATTTTATTATAAATTGATTCTAATAGTTTTATTTCCTTAATATTACTTCCTCCTGTCAGGGGTAGTTCCGCATCACTCAGATGCTAGCATGGTGTGTACTGAATGTGATGTTGTTAATATCACTTTCCTCTTCCATCAGTGGGTCAATAACCTTCCGAACTGCATATGTAACTAACATGATTTATGATGAACATGAGGACTTGTCTTTGACATCTAGACAGGTTAATGTATCATTTACTCCTCTGATATATACTTAAATCCAAATTGCCCAAAACTGATAAATATTACAGACCTGGGGGCTGAAGAAATGACTTAGCAGTTAAGAATACTTGTTCTTGTAGAGGACCTGGGTTTAGTTCCTGGATCCTACATCTGAATATTCTTTAAGAGTCATTTCTTCATAAGTTCACAGAGATCTCAGTGGACAGCAACACAGTGTTCAGACATAGCAAAGAAGTGACAGAAAGAAAGAATTTAGACACGTGTATAACATGTCACTTTATCAAAAGTCTTAGGGTTAATAAACAGTATTGCATTTGCTATAAATGTTCTCTATGCCATCCAATAGGATGATTCAGACACCAAACTCCCAATGGAGATATTCAGTACTCTTGTAATTGTGAAATAATAACTCTATTTCTTTACTGCTGAATGAAATAGAAAATTGAGTTATACATATACATCATTAAATATTTTGCAAAGAAGTAAATTTATAATTTCAGTTAATGCTTCACTTTAACAAGAAATGTTACTATTCTATCAAAGAATGATTTTCAATTATATATGAGGAGACAATGTTAATCAATGAAAAGAGCACTTTTTCTTAATGATTAAATATCCAAACTTGACGTAGGTAGCAATTGTAATAATTCCTGACACTTCTTTGATTTCTTGTTCTGAGAAAAACTAGACTTTATAATCTTTATGTTTTACCATGTTTTAAAGACTAAAATGTAACTAAAGGACTGTAGAAAACTATTGCTTACCAATATCAATAGTTTGTTTATCAATAGTTAGTTCTGGCTATAATAGTAGAAGTAGTTACTTTAGTAATTATTCAAATTGTATATTAGTGGAATTGACTTTTTCTTTTCAGCACGAAGGTTTAAATCATACACAAAGTAACTGCAGACATGCTTTTTCATTTTCTCTTTCTGAGTACTGAATGTTGGCAGCTTTAGAATTTCTTATTCAGCCCCCAGATTTTTCAGGAAGGTTTAAGAATTACTTCACTGTACTTTGTTCAAGTGATAGTTTCTTAATTATTAAGTAAACAATTCCTATATGTGGACTTAGAGATGTTATACTGCTGAAATGCTTGTAAGTATCAGTTCATTGAAGTTATAATCAGTAGAATTTAGGAATATGTTCTAGGTAGGAATAAATTTTCAGTAAAGAATAACTTGGCTTGACTATTGATTTATAAAGATTATTGTAGTTTCTATATAGAGAACTTACCTCTTAGTGGGGAAAAAGAAAAATGTAGATGAAATAATAGTCTGGACATGGATGTAGTGGTGGTATGACTTATATGCTGAGAGATTTGGTCAAGGACATGATTGAAAGCAAAGACTACTTTGTTAATATTTTGTTCGTTGTTGTTCGTTTATTTTTATTTTTACCTGAAATAATAAGGAAATAGAGAACCTAGATATTCCACTTGTTTAGGGAAAAGCCTACATACATACACATATATATATATTTGAATGGAATTTTCATGGAAGTACTCTACTGTAGCACTCTGGAGAGAAGATAGGTACATGATATATTTCAAGGACGGGCTTTGAGCTGTTCTAAGACCTTAAAGTAGATAATAGATGTTAGTTATGAATGAGAGAAGAGACCCAAGGACAGAGCCTGAGACATACCCTATTTCAGGGCAGGAATGAGCAGTCCAGTTCCAGAGGAATGCTCTATAATAGAAAGGACAACCTGGGGCCAGCAGTGCTCTAGCAACTGACTGTTTCTAAGAAGGATTCTTAGTAAAGTACTCCTGAGGGTACAGGGGGCTATATTAGAGTTCACTGGAAGATGGATGCTGTATCTTAAGAAGGATGGATCTAACTTCATTTTGTAGTAAAATTTCCAGGGCCTGCCTATATTTGCTGCCAATATTGTGTGCTCTTGATGTCTTTAAAAAGATGACTCAATGTCATAGTCCATCTTTCTTCTAAACTAAGATATTTTACTTGTTTTCTCCCCATGTTTTGAGATGGCAATCATTACACATCTCACAATTTTTGTATTTTATGATTGTCCTACAGAAATTTCACTGTCCTCTGTTTTCTTCACCTATTCCTATCTACAATGTTGTAAAGGTTGTACTAACTGACATCCTAAGTGAGTGAAAATCCAGTTTAGCTTTCTTTTGTTTTTTTGTTTGTTTTGTTTTTAATTTATTCATTTTTTTCAAATCGTAACTTTTACTTATTCACACAGGGGTTATAAACACAAAAAGGCAGGACATGGGGAAGGGGATGACACTGGAGTGTGGGTGTTCAGGCCTGTTTTCTTGTGTTTTGTTTGTTTGGTTGTTTGGTTTGATTTGGTTTTTGCTTTTATTTTTTGGCTGTTTTAATTTATATTTGGTTTATTTGGTTGTTTTTTGTTCTTTTGGTTCTCTTTGTAATACTTTTACAAATATTTGGAAATATGGACTGTGTGATGATTGTGCCATATCTCCTCAGCCTTTCACCATTTACATGATATAAATTTCTTATACAATTGCTCAGCTTAATGATAGTGATGGTTTCCTAAACACAAAAAAAAATCACATGGCTTCTTATAATTATTTTCACTAAAAAGGTGTCTTAATAGCGAAAAATATTTGTACTGTTTGTAAGTTTGATTTACCATGATTTACATTTCAATAGTAAATCTCTAAAAAAACGAAAATACTTCTTCTGACTTAAACTTAAAAAGCTACTGAATAGAAAGCCAGCACATTGTGTTAATGTGATTTTTATGAAGGACAACACCCAAGGAGAGGTGTCTCTAGGTTTCATACCCATCTTCCACTGTTAAATTTCACATTAATTTTAGATTGATTTTTTAGTAATTAAAATCACAGTTATATTAGCCTCTTGACACAGATTTAAAATGAAGAGCTTTAACTTTATAAATGATCATGTTGATTGCAGTTGATGGTGCTAAAAGGTAACAATACAGCATTTGGAGTTGCTATCCCTGTACATGAGCCAGCATCATAATCTGCTTATCAGTGAGAAATGTTCAGGGAGTGTGAAATTCAACAAGACAAGCCAAAGAAAATTAATTCAGACTTGCCTCAGAAATGCCAATTGACCTAATCTCTCCAATCTATTAATTCTGAAGGTAGAAGGAGCAATAAAGAGAAAAGCCCAGGGGTAATCACAGTGACACAAGATTTAACAGGAGCTCAAAAGTCAGCTTGCCTCATGAAGACAAGCCAGGGTATTCCTAGGAGTTCTTGTAAATGGCAATAGGTCATGCTGAGTCTCATAGGTCAAAACTAACACCCAAAAATCAATAGCAAAAAGTGAATTAGTGCTCTTGAAGTCACAAGTAAAGTGATGCTTTGACTTATACAAGTGACGCTTGAAACTGTAGGGATCCTATAGTATATAGTATTAGAGTAACCTGTGGGTATCCTATAGCAGTATCTCTGTACACCATACAGCAATCTATCCGTGAGCCTCATTACCAGATTTAGGAATAATAAAAGGTTTGAATACTAACATTTCTAGAACAGTATACTGTAAATAACATTCCTGACAAATAGTGCTAGTTACATATCACAGAGTTTGCATCTGCAGAATTCAAGCCTCTAGCTAGTCCATTACTTTTTTATTTGCCATCAGAAATAATGAAGCAGAAAGTATCTGTAATTAAGAAGATGAAACTGATATTGTGCAGACTGGTTAAAAGGCTGTGCTAGCCATATCTTGATATACCAAACTGAATGCAGTATTCTTTCATTTTCTCTTTCATTCTAACCTTCCTTGGCAATCAACTGAAATAGTATCTACTAATGTTATAGTAATTTAAAAGCAGTTCTATTCTGCATGACTAATTGAGTACAAATGCATGCAATAATAAATCAATTTTAGTTTAAAGAGTGTTTATGGGGGGTGCCTGAAAAACACAATATATTTCTGCTTAGGCCATATTTTTCATTTTGTATTAAAATTGATATTTGTCTTCTTTGTTTTACTTTTCTTATCATTTTCCCTTAATCTTGACTTAGAAATAGGTTTAATGAAGACGATAGAGATAGATTCCCAAAAGGAGTAATGAGGACACCTTATTTAATTTTTACTGTTTTTCTCTAATTTAACGAACTTCTAGTTGGAGTTGAGGTATTTAACTGCCTACTACATGACAGATGACTTTATAGGAATATTCTGGCATTTTAAGCTTTAAACCTAATAGAGTGCGACAGCCATGAAAACTAGATTTGACATCAGTAATTATTATAAATTAAATAAACAGTGATTAACATTAGAAATCTGCTTTTGCTTAACCTGGTTTGTTAAGATATACTCTCTGTCGTCTTGGTATGACCTATAATCCACTTCTGGTAAAACTCACTTCACAGCCCTTTAGCAGCCATGCACTGGGTCGAATTTGGCCACCAGCCTGTGGATAAATGGTAAGAACCAAATCCAGACACCAAATATTTTTTGTAAGTTACCTATACATAATTGTCCTAAATGATCCTGTTAGGAATACTTTTAATGCAAATCCACAAGTAAAGGATATAAAATATTTACTTGCAACTTTGAATATATTATTTCTGACCATGATTGCTGGCATGCACATACACACATATAAACATACACAAACATACACACACACACACACAGAGAGAGAGAGAGAGAGAGAGAGAGAGAGAGAGAGAGAGAGAGAGAGAGAGAGAGAGGATATGCACACAAAATACACACATATAAAAAAAACATTAAATAAGTATTTATAGTTCTTATCCATGATCATCAGCATATAAATGAGAAGAAAAGTAAATCATACTATTATACGTCTGGTTTGTATCGAATATAGGTGGCTTTTTAGTCAAACTCCTTACTCATCATTCTTCTCCAACTCAGGTCAATCTCTCTTTCTTAGGGAAGAGGTCCCAAAGCTAACCGTTCCAGGGTAATAACATGTATGTCATCATCTAAAGACAGAAAGTGTTTTTTCTTCATAATAAATTGTTTTTAACTTACCTTTTTACATATATGTGTGGGTATATGCACAACAATTTTATTGAATGCTTAAAAGTGCTTAAAAGTGCCCCTTCATGACTTAAGAAAAGGGATTTATACATCACAGAACCCAAAATAGCTTCAGGAAAAGTCAACTGAATTTTGAAGGATTCACATGGATGCTACCAGAATAATGTTTTAATAGAAGGGTTTGTGTTGGACCACTTTACTTGAAGTGAAAATACCTCGTATTTATAGAGGACACAGTTGAAGACACTGGGGCAAGTTGTGTGTACACACCTCCAGGCTGCTCATCTGGTTAATCACAGAGGATTGAACCTGAAAAGATTTATGAGACCCTGAGCTATTTGCTTTATGCCAGGAATAATTGTACCACCACTTATGCCTACTCCCCTTATTAGCTCTCTCCGCATCACCGCTCCTTTGGAGTTCATCTATCTTAATGAAATATCCATCTCTGTCTTCCCTCCTGCTTTACATTTTAGACTTTATGCTGGGTAGAAGCTAGTCATCTCAGCTGGACAAGCTCACTAGCCAGAGGCTAACTTGGCTTCCAGTTAAACTCCATGCAATTTCCTCCACTGGGCATTTGTTTCTATGTCTACACAAGAGCAATAAAACTTATCAGCTAGATCAATCAAACACATCAGCTGGAAACAGTTCTTGCTGTAAAAAGGAACAGATCAATTGCAACAAAAGAAATTGAGAAAGATATAAAGGAAAGTCAATCAACGATAAGGTTGCAGGGAAGAGAAGCTTTTCTTCCTTGGATTGAATTGATAAAACATTTTGGGTCATCTGAGTATTTGATTTGTTTTTATAGTAAATTCATACAGATTTCTACAATCATGGGTATGCTAGAATTTTTATAGACATAGTATTATAATTCTACTTAGACTTATTGAAGGCATATAGTCAAAAGAATGAGTTTTTCTGTGAATTCTGACTTAGAGAAATACCCTATTCTTTTTCAATTTTACCCAACATGGACAAAGATTATATCTCCAGCTTTTACTTCTCTCAAGGGAAAATGCATCTATATAACATTCTCACTCCACTAAGATGCCCTTTAAATAAATGCTGAATGGAGGAGACCACAGGAATGAGTGTACTTTAGCTGGTGTGAGGTGAAAGCCTGGGTGTACAAGGGTGAGCAAGTAGGAAGATGGATGTCAACTAAAACAAAAATAGCTAGATCCACATCTGTATAGATGTGGTATTTGTTGAGTATTTCCTCTTGTCCTTCCTATTTCCCTATCTGTATAATGCCCTACATGTGAGGTTCCTGTTGCTAAAGAATTTGTTTTATATGCAAGAGAATCAGTGGGGACAAATGCTTAGATTATTTATAATGCCATAATGGTTCGTTTGTACTACATTTCATTTATTTATTTATTTATTTATTTATTATTTATTTTCTCACACAGTACATCCCAGCCACAGACTTCCCTATCTCTCCTCCTTCTACCTCCTCCCCAACGGATCCAATCCTCTTCAGTAGGGCTATCAACCAAACATGGCATAACTATCTGCAATAAGACTCGGCATGAGCTGTAATAACAAGGCTGGACAAGGCAATCCAGTAGGAGGAAAGGGGCCCAAGGGCAGGCAAAAGAGTCAGAGACATTCCCACTTCCATTATTAAGAGCCCAAGAATAGCTCAAGCTAAATAACCGCAACATGCATTCAGAGGACTTAGCACAGACACATGTTTGCTTTGTGATGGCCCCTTATTCTGTGCAGTGTTATCTGGAAATCCTTTACACCTCTGGCTCCTACAATTATTCCTCCTCCTTTTCTCGGAGAGGAGTTCCCTGAGCTCTGCCTTATGTTTGGCTGGAGGTCTCTCTATCTGTTCACATCAGTTGCTGGTGGAAGCCTTCCTAATGATGTTATGGATAGGCAGCAATCTATGAATACAGAAGAATTTCATTAGGAATCATTTTACTTAGTTTTTTTCTTTTGTCAGTCCTGTTTGTTTTTACCCTAGGTCTTTGAGCCTTCCACTTTCCTGTCTCTGGATACCCAGGCAGTGTTGGTTCTGGAATCCCTCTTAGGTCTTGGTCCTGCAGTTAGACCAGTCATTTGATGCCCACTCCCACAAACTCTGATACATCACTCTCACTTTGAATCTTGCAGGCAGGAACATGTTTGTGGGCTATAGGTTTTGTTTTTTCATATCTGTACTAGTGTCCCATTCCGATCAATGAGATATTAACATTGAAGATGCTAGAAATAAACTAAAGTCTCCATATTACAGAGATCATGTCAATTGCTTTATTATAATAGCAAGAATTACTTACTTATAGATATTCAAATTCCTCTGAGAAAATATTTAAATTTCTGAAGTGTGAGTATATTATTGACAAAACTAAAAGCAGATTGAGGTACATTTAACAAGGATTATTTGATTTATTGCATTATATTCCATATTCTATATGTCACACATACACATACATACACACACACACACACACACACACACATATATGACAAAGATTTTTCATATAAATATTCCCGCATCTTCTCAGTTATTGGAAATATTTCTATATTAATTAGACCTAAGTGTGTTTAGCCCAAACCAATGAATAGATATTTTTCTGCAGCAATATTTTTAAATGCTCATTATCAATTAAACATAATGAGAATAAGTATGTTAAAAGTAGGTTTAAAGGGTAAATAACTCACAATGGAGACATTGGCCTTCATTTAATATTTTTGGGATATTTCACACCAGTTTACCCATGTTTATTTCAATTTTGGTTAGCATACCAATTCACATATGAATATTCTATTAACAGTGCTCAAATTCTACTTTAAAAACAGCACAGAGGTTTGTGTGTTAAGGTTTCAAATAAAGCCATTTATTAATCAATTCCTTCATTTCTTCTTCCTCCTCATCTCCATCATTTGACTACCTGTATGTCTGTATATCTGTTTTTCTAGTTATCTGCTACTTGTAATATATCGTCAAAGTAGTATTTTGTCTACAAACACAATGATTAGTTGTATGTACATTGGAGTTTGAGAAATAACAATCTCTTCATATATTAGTTTCCTGAAAATTTATTCTATCCCAAATCAATATTCTTGTTTCTTAATTAATGTTTTGTTAGGCAGACCATATGCTCTGTGAGGAAGTAAAGATTTTTTTAAATATTTTTGAGACCAAACATTCAAATAATATTAATATATTACTGTAGAAACTTAATAGTGATATTTATGGGTTGATTAATAGATTTTTCCAACCTTCTATTGAATAGTACCATTTCAGAAAGCAAACTCTGTTACTAAGTTGGTGAAATAAGTTGTCAAAATGTCTAGCATTTAAACCTTTTACAAAATCATATTTTTAATTGCAAATAATCCATGCATGTAACTTTATAGATCAAGCTTCTTGAAGAAAGCATATGGTTTAATAACAGGAGGGTAGGGCTCTCTTTTATTTTGGTGTTTTAGCTAGCGACATACAGCATCTCTCTCTATATATATATATTTTTTTTTTCCCTGTACAGACTACTTAGAATTCAAAATTCAAAACATACCCAGGCTCACGCTTCCTGCTGCCTTGCTAACCTATTTTCCAGGGTCATTTTCTTTCAAGTGCAGTTAGATTTTTTTCTCTGTCTAACTGAAGTATGTACCAGAGGCTCTGGGGATTTGAGTTCACCAGTCCTGACTTTTATCTAGAGCAGGTATCCTAAGTGAATTTTCCATCTTGTGAAACTCCTGCAGTGAGCCCGCAGAGTAGAAAATGGAGCTAAGTACTGACAGATGAGCCACAAGCCCATGAATGGTGAATCAGGGCTGGAGGTAGAAAAATATATATAATTTGCTGAACTTAAAGGATATACCTTTCACGGGTGTACGTTCTTCACCCCTACATTTTCTGCTTAGCTCTGGTGGGTAGATTCAATACTAACACTTCACAGAGGATATAATCCATCACCAGAAATCTCTACTCCTAGCTTATTTGTATTCAACAAATTCCATGTCTTGTTTACTCAAGATCAAGGAAAATAAAATGTACAGTCTTAACGTAGTTCACTTTCCATCATCTTTCTTCCTACATTTACATGTGTGCCTTGTTTATGGTAGTTTGCTTAATTTTCCATTACTGTGATTTAACCTTAAATGAAGATGGTTGTTATGATGGATTAGCAAAGGCAGCAGAAGCCAAGTCACAGGAGCTCCTATGTGTCCTGCATTCACACTCAATACAATTACCTACAAAGTTTTTCATGTCTTATTTTACTTATTTCTTCCTGTTTTCAACTTTTGAAATAGCTGTCAATGTTAAAAATCTACCGACTTCCACCGAAAATTTAGATGTACAGGCAACAGCACCACACTGTTCAAAGTCTTCCCTAAACTGAGATTCTATGCTGCTGCTTTGGAATTTTTTGACTCTCTTTGGTCAGAATGATTCCTAACATTGCCTCTTATCTCTGTCACTTGAAGGCAAGATTCTGTTGTTGCCATGCAACTTACTTTGCATTTCTCTTTATTGTATTTTTTTTATCCATTCACTAAAACAACCTTGATTTTTTAAGTTGAAGATTATAAGTTCCAAATTTCCTGCATTTTTTTTTAATAAGTTAGTATGTGCTACCTGTTGGAAATTCATGGTGTGATGCTTAGGTTTGTCTAGTTTTAACCAGGTAAACTTTCATCAATTGTCCATGCCAAGGGAGGCTACAAAACAAGATGGCCAGGTGGGAGTTGGCATACCATTGGAATCTGAAAGACAATAAGAATTCTTGAAATAGCTTGAAATAGCCCTATTACAGCATTTGGAAGAGAATCTATTGTTAATAGATAGTTTTGTCATTCTAACACACATATATAGATAGGTTTATGCCATGTAAACATTGTGTTAAACATTGCTGAAGTTCTAAATCTCAACCTATATGGTCAAAGAAGTATAAGGGCAGATCTCATATCTTAGCTATAGATCTCTGTTGTATTCTGTTTCCTTAGTGTTTTTAAAACATGCGCATCTTTAAGAAACGCCACTGACACATAGATACATCTAACAGTTATCTGAAGAAAATGAAATGCCACTCATAATGTTTGTTGAAGGCTTACAGTATGGTTGCTATGATAGTAACTACAAAGACTGTGTAATGGTTGTTTTTGTCAATGTGATGAAAACCTAGACATATCTGGAAAGAGGGACTCCTAATTCAATAAGATTAGCCTGTTGAAATGATCCAAAACTTCTATAAAAAATGGACTGTTAACGAGTCTATAGTGTATTTTCTTGACTAATTACTGATGTTGGTGAGCCCAGCTCACTGGAAATGGTACCATCTTTGGCCAGGGATTGCTAATATAAGAAAGCAGGCTGAGCAACTCATGCAGAGCAATATCCCTCCATTTCAGTTCTGTCCCACAGGTTCCTGCCTTCAGTTTCTGCCTTGACTTCCTTCAGTGGCTTCCTTTAGTGATGAACTGTGATGTGGGGATAGAGATGAAATAACCTTTCCTCTCCAAGTTGCTTCTGATCATTAGGTATATCAAGGCAATCAAAACCTCAATGATGGTAGTATTATAGTCTTCATCTTTCTGTTATGATAAAATACTTAGAGATGTGCTTACTTTGCTTCACAGTTGCAGATTGAAAAATCATTGTTGGGATAGGCATGGCAGAGACAGAGGGAACATTAACCTAATAGATCACATGTCAACAACAAATACAAAATACAGAGAGATGGATAGAGGAAAACAATTTGAGATAGGATAAAGCTACAAAAACAAAACAAAACAATGCTGTCTCACAGTGATGTACTTCCTCCAGCAAGACAGCACCATCTTCCCAATACTGCAGCTGCTGAGTCCCAAGTGCTAAAATACTTGCATCTATTGGAAACATATTTTATTTGAACCACCACAATAACCTAGGATGAGATACTAACCTAGAATTAGGTAGATATCAATAATGTTTTAGAGATATAAAAGAATAAAAACAACAGGGCATTCTAGTGAGAATAGGATTCATTAAAAACATCCCTGTGATTTAGAGAGTTGAATTAAGTGTCAGTGTTTTAATTTCATAAAATAATATAGAACTGGGAAAGACAGAAAATACTTATGTGAGTCTTTCAACAATGAACTAATTGGACAAAAAAAATATGTAGATGTAAGAATATAAGAGCTCAAAGTTTAATTTACTAACAAAAGATGTGGATTTGAAGGTACAACTTTATTAATTTGAGATAAGAAGGTATTTTTCTTAAATTTCATATTAGACAGAAACACTTTGTTAGATTTCCTTCTTCAGTAGCCTGAGGTTGTTAAGATTATATATGAGTTAACATTCGCATGACAGTTTTAATATCTGCAGAATAAGTTAATACATTGTTTAGTTTAGATAATAAGCTTATGCGTTCATTGTGGAACATTTCAAAGACAATAGTTAATAAAATGAAAACTTCAGAATGTGTTATATAAGTCTAGCTAAAAGAAGTACAGTCACTAATAATTTTCTGAATAAAGTCTATGCCAGAACTATTATTTATAAGTAAAATGGAATGACTTTTCTATGGCAAAGAATGGAAACCTATTACTGCATACAGACTGTACCGGAACTCCTGAGCTGTGTGCTTTTATATCCAAAGTGTCACAGTTATAAGCATGTGCTGCAACATCTAATTTGAGTTCTTATTAAAACATTACATTTAATTGTAATGCAGTGAGTAGAGATATTGATACATACAAACACACACACACACACACACACACACACACACGTTTCGAACTTAATTTAGAATATTATGGCTTCAATTTTCTTTAAAGGTGACTTTTCAATAATCGTACAGCACTTGCCTTATATTTGCATTTTTATTTGAATGTCTGAACCAGCTAGTCATGGGTGTTATAGATATGACTTTGGTCTCTCTTAATAAACATTGATTTTCTACAGTGGTTTTGAGTACTGCCACTGGCATCCATGTGAGGAGGATAATGTCTTTCAAAGTAAAGAACTGAAAAATTTTGTGAGTGTATAAGTGTTGAGAAGTATATATGAAATAACTATTATAACTACTTGTTCCAAAAATATTTATTAAGCATTTAATGAAAAAGCTGTCACACCTAAGATTGCTAGTAGGTGTCTAACTGCACTCATTGGAGGGGCTAGCAAAGTCTTCCAAAAAAGACTTGTCAAACCCTGGAAAAGGCTGCTTCTTCTTCTCCTTCTCCTTCTCCTTCTCCTCCTCCTCCTCCTCCTCCTCCTCCTCCTCCTCCTCCTCCTCCTCTTCCTCCTCCTCCTTCCTCTTTCTCTTCCTCTTCTTCTTCTCCTTCCTCTTCCTCCTCCTCTTCCTCCTCTTCCTCTTCCTCCTCCTCATTTTCCTCTTCCTCCTCCTCTTCCTCCTTCTCTTTCTCCTTCTTCTCCTTCTTCTCCTTCTTCTCTTTCTTTTGCGTGTTTGTGTGTGTGTGTGTGTGTGTGTGTGTGTGTGTGTGTGTGTGTGTGTGAGAGAGAGAGAGAGAGAGAGAGAGAGAGAGAGAGAGAGAGAGAGAG
>NW_021620932.1:6465829-6485129 GCF_004785775.1 Grammomys surdaster
GAGAGAGAGAGAGAGAGAGAGAGAGAGAGAGAGAGAGAGAGAGAGAGATTTCTCATCTATCCTCATTATCCCCTAAGTCACTTGTGGCATTGTTGTATAAAACTATTCCATTCCAGGTTTTTCTTCATCTTCCTTTTTTACTTATTTCGACTCAGTTATGAGCATTTTTTATCAATATTTGACATCAATGATCCCAAACTATAGCATTATAAGATCTCAATGTGATGCAGAGGCTTAGAAGAGGGATTATTTATTGAAATCATTTCAATATCAGACATCTTTTGTTAGGAGAAACATTCAATGATTTGTCACTCTTTGTCATAAATGTGAATATGAATTTTTCTCCTCTGCTCATGGACAATGTGTGATTTTCCAGAGAATTCTGTATAACATTTATTTTCACTACCATCATCTTTTTTCCTACAGAATTGTGTTATTCTTAATATGTGCTTTGGATATCTGTGCTGGAAAGCAAACAATTTGTTTCTTCCCAAAATTGTGGGGATTTGACCTCAGGGTTCTTATTATAAGTACTTTCCTTTCCCTTGTTCCTTGAATGTATGAAGAGAGTTTGAGTTTTGATGGTTTAAATTGCCTCAAAATCCCTTTTCACATTAGTTCTAATACTTTTGCTAACATGAATTATAGATATAACTCCAGATAGTAATTTGTCTTAGTTTCATCATAACACAATAATAACTGTAATGCTGGAGTTACGAGTTAGAGGGAAAACGCCAGATTTTTTAGACACAGTGAGCTTCCACCTTCAGCATTTTAAAAGGACTATCAAAAACAGATTCTAAATGGATAGGTGTCAAAGCTTGGCCTTGGTCCATTATTTAAAACAAGTGACTCAAAATGTTGATTTCTTTCTGCCACATGGGAATGTCAACACTTGTAAAAAGAAATATATTGACTTAAAGCAATCCATCCAGAAAGCTACACCAGAAGCCTTTCTACACTAACTGAAAGCTTACTGAGGAAGAATGGCCTTTGACTTGTTCATTTGATATACATCAGGTTCATGAATTTTTGTAATATTAACAACTTAAATCTTCATAATTACACTTTCAATGTTATTTTCCATTTTTTAGAAGATGACATTGAGTGCCTAGGAAACTCAGAGGGGTTCCTGGTGTTCATGATACCAGGTGATACCAGGTTTTCTTTACTTTAACGAAATACTGAAAGAAACACGTAAAGGAATGATCTACTTCTGGTTTATAACCTCAGAAATTCACTCCATGTTCATATGTCTCTATTGACTCTGGCCCTGTGGTGACTGAAAGCATCATGTTGATGATCATGAGGCAGAGGTTATTGAGTTCATGTCAGACAAAAAGCAGATCGAGAGACAAAGCATTCCAAAAGCATGCTCACTCTGACCTACTCCTACTTGGTCTTCAGCTCCCAAACTTCTAGGACCTCCTCTCAGACAGCTAAGAATTCATGAACTTTTGAGGATTCACTTTACATGCAGTGAATAACAGTAATGGAAACAGTTTAAAGACTATGTATTCTCAGTGAGTTTCTGCTATGTATTACAGTAATGATACAAATAATCAGTTTTAGAATCAAATAATATAATCTAAATATTTTATTTTTGAATTTGACTATAGAGCTAATAATGGATATTGAAATCTTACATGACAATGCCATAGAATAATAGGTTCCATTTTAAGATGAAAACAATCTAATACATTATGAAATTATTGATAACATAGTGTTAACCACCAGATATTCTCAGCTTGGTCGTAACTTACATAACAATGCCAGGTAAAATTCCATTTCTGTGTTAGATTATAAAAATAAAATTTCTACATAATGTAAATAATGATAAAGTTGTCCTTCAGGAAGGTAATGCAGAGGCCACATTTATAGACATTATCCATTGTATGTCATGTAATTCTGCAATTATAAATTTATTAGAGAAAATAATTTCATTTTTATTACCATTATAATAACACAAAAAGAGAAAAATGGCATGAAAACAATTACAACAAGCAGCCAGTTAAAATGTTTAAAATTCTTATGTATATATGATTCCAATAAAAAAAAAACTAGGGAGAAACAAGTAATTATATTTGTTACCAAACTAAGACAAAATAGTAACCTAATAACGTCATGTCATGAAATACAATTTTCATATTGAGATATATATTCAGATATTCACATATTGTGCTGTTTGTTTTGTTAAGATAGAAAGTCTTCCTAATTGCCTGGTAGTCTGGAAGTTGTTATAAAAGTCCAATATAAGAATAAAATATTTTGGATACATCTTTTAATTGTTAACACTAGAACAGGACATGTATATATCCCAAGCTGCATTCAGACTTACAGCCATGCTTTTGCTTCTACCTGCTGAATAATGGAACTACAGAGGTATAACACCCAAAGTTATATAGACTTACAGTAATATTAGATACAATTTTAAGCTGCCATTTAATTAAATAAAGCTTCCAAACAGACAAATTTCAGGAATTTAGTCCCCCGACAGTTGTCTTTTAGACAGGTTACTCGTTTTGGGATATAATTGTAAGCTTGGAAATAACTACTTTCGCACACTCAGCCATATCTAACAGAACAGAAAATCATAAAATAGTAAGATGTATGTAAGACACTCATGAAGGGAACAAAGAACAGGAAAATACATAACATCCAAGGAAGTTGTGGTTGATGTGAGAGTTGTTTTTATGGAGTTACCAGCAGACAGAACAACAGATAAGATCATACTACAAAGCACATGGTTCATCCAAGTGAGCTGATTCCCACATCTTTCTCAACTCTCCTGTGTGGGTTAGTTTTGGCTGTCAGATTGAAACAACATAGAATCACTTGAGAAAAGAGTCTTTTTATATATTTTTAATTGAACATAGATTCTTCTCTCACACAATACATGCTGACCACAGTTTCCTCTCCCTCTACACCTCCTCACTCCTCCCACCTCCGCTCTTTCCCTAATTGACTCCTCCTACATATCCTCTTCAGAAAAAAACAGGCCTCCAACAGACAACAGCCAAACAGGACAGAACAAGATACAATAAGACAAGGAAAAACTCCTTATATTGAAGTTGCACCTAATAGGAGAAAATGGATCTTCATGCACAGTTATCTAGATAAGTTTAACCTGTGGGTATGTCGGTGAAGCATTGTTTTGAAAATACATCATTGTTAATTGATGTATAATATTCAGCCCATTGATAAGCAGGCACATTCCCTAGCTAGAAACCGAAACTGTACACTTTGAAGGAAGATCACAAGCTAGCAAGCAAGCAACATGAGTGCATTCACTTTTTTTTTTGTTCTTGACTATGGATGTGATGTGGGTAGCTGTGTAAGCCCCTGCCCTGGCTTCTGTGCAATAATGGACTGTAACCTAGAATTGGAAACTAAAATAATCCTTTCCAACTCGATGTGGCTTTTTGTCAGAATATTTTACAGCAGCAACTGAAGTAAGACTAGAACAGGAATAGCAGCATGGAATTATAAGGTCTATTTAATCATTTCACTTTAAATGTTGTTACGTATTTATAATAAATTTATCAAGACTGAAAGATGGAGTTATTTAACTTCTGATTCACAAAAATAATAAGCTATTAATATGTAACCATAATGCAGCTAGCCAAAAATTAGAGCTTTCACCACTAATAAAATACAAATGTAACAGGGCCTCCTAAAAGTATATTCTAAATGATAATGAAATAAGTTTTAATATTTAAAATAAGATAACACCCAAGAAACAATCATTTTTTTAAAAGATAAAATATCAAAAATCAACTAAGGTTCCTACAGTATACATCCTCAGAGAAAGCTGTTGGGAATATATGAGACTAATGCATTTCCTTCTTGACACAGCTGGATAAAATAGTTAAGAGAGATTCTGCTGTGCTCTGTATTATTTCAGCAGGTTAAAACCATGAAAGTCTTGCCCATTTATAAGTGGGGCAATATCAGAAATTAAGTGACCACCAAATGAAGTACTATTAGTGAAGAATATATTAAATGAAATGCTGGCAAAAAAGCACTGATATTGTTATAGTGTATACACTGCATATATATATATATCCATAAAATTTTGCTTTATAATTATAAAAAATTCTTAAACAATATACTGTAAATTTAAAAATCCATGGTAAATACTGCATTTATGTTATAATTTTACATTATGACTAGATACTTCATAAAACACATAATTATATTTATATTATATTTTAATATTTAACTCAAGCCATTTTAGTCCATGATTATTGTTTCCAAACAATAAATAAAAAAATCATCAATAAGTATTTTTCTTTTTAAGTGGCTAGATTTCATATATGATTTCATACATATATGATAATTGACCATATATGTGTGTGTATGTGGTGTTTTGGCTACGTACATCCCTTTGCAGGATGTGTAGGTCTTGTGCCCACAAATATCAGAAAGGAACATTGGATCTCCTAAAATTGGAGTTACAGACAACTATGAACCTTTATATCAGGACTAGGAATTGAACCCAGTTCTTTTGGACAAACAGTAAAGTAAGTGATCTTAACTGCCAGGGCATCTCTCCATCCCCTCTCATTGTTTTATATGTTATTTCCAACACACGTCTTCAAATGCCTTAACTTTCCTAAGAGTATTTTCAAGGATGAGTGATGGGCAGGAAAGTGACCAGGGTCATTCTATAACTGTGCTTTTCTGGAACACAATAGTTGAGAAGTAAATTAATTTCTCTGATGATGGACATACATTTAGTGTTATAGGAACATGCGATAGAATGATAATATAGGAAGTTCCTATATAAATGTTGTCATGGATTATCTGCTGATGAAACAGAACATGCAGACTAAGGCTAACATATAAATAAATGATCAATTTATTTATTCTTTTTAAGTGGCAGAGATCAATCATATTTTATTTCAAATTTCCTACGGAGTATAATTATCTGTCTTTCTGCTGTTGTAGTATAGTTTCTTATCACCAATAACAATGTGAACTATTTTATTCTGAAGAGATGGTTCAGTCAGTAAAGTACTTGCTTTGCAGTGATCTGAATTCCATTTTCTGTAACCATGGCAGAACCCTGAATATGGTGACATGCACTTTTGATCCTACTACTGGGATGCCAGAAACCTATAGCTGCTCCTACCTTGATGGACGTTTATCCTAGCCTAGTTGGGGATTCCCATAACAAGATGAAATCTTGTCTCTAAAACTACTGAGATATGATTCCAGGCTGTTCTCTGGCATCCACAAACACATGAATATCTGTACGTGAGCACCTGAACACATATGAACACACATACCTACAAAAATTGGATTGGTGTTTGTAACTAATAACTTTCCTGGTAACCCATGAAGAAAATAAGTATCCATAACTTTTGTTTAAATAATTATATTTCCTAACATTTTCTGTGAAGTTTTTAGTAGCTATATGTCCTCATAAAACATTTTGAAGGATTTGAATTCAGCTACTTGAAATAACAAGTTCTCAAACTAAAAATAAGCATTTCTCATTGTATGTGTTTTGGCATATTAATAACAAAACTAGAAATTATACTTTCTCTCTGAAAGCCCTAGAACTACATAAACAAACTGTTAAAATTACTTCAAGGAGTTTACTTTTTCTGATATGACATTGGTACAGAAAACATGCCCTGAAATTTTATTCATTTTAAGGTTTATTTATTTAATTGAGATAAAAAGCATAACACATTTCGAACATTATGTGATGTGTTGATACACATATACATTTTGAAATACTCCATTGAGGTTAGACATCTCTACTTCTTTACATATTTATCATTTCTTTGTGCTCAAAATATTCATCATTTCCTTTTTATGACAACACTAAAAATAGTTCCAACTTGATTTTTTTAACCATATAGATTCGATATTATTTTTCCATATTATATTTTTTTGTACTTTTCTCACATTAATTCTGTATGAAAGCATGGTACACTTCTTTATTCTTCTATAGGATCAGTATTTCTATATTTTAAATATTAGGTAAACAGTGTGATGTTTGTCTGTCTGTGCAGTGCTTAGTCACTAACATAGTAATATAAGTAACATTCATGTCACAAATAACCACATTCTAGTTTTTCTATGGATTTATTGTTTTCATAGTGAAATGTATCATACTTCCTGTGCTAGTTGATAAGTGTGTAGATACTTACATTGTTTCTATATTTGGCTGCGTATGTAATGCTACAATAAATGTGAGAGCACAAAGGTTTCTTAGACATATCCATTTCATTTTCTTTGGATATACACCAAGCGATGAGGTTATTGGATGCAGAATGTAATTCTGCATATAAATTTTTGCGGAAGCTCCATACCGCTTTCCACAAACTAATTTACATTTCCACCAATAATGTATAAGGGATGCAATTCTGTCTTTGCCAGAGCCAATCTTTTGTGTTTGTGACAATAGTCCTCCTAACTGCAGAGAGGTGATAAGTCATTGTGGGATTTTTTATTTGTATTGCCATGACAGTTAGAGATGTTGAACATTTTTCAATATATCTGTGGCCATTTGTGCATTCTCTTTTGAGAAATGCCTAGCTAGCTTACTGGTCTTTAAATAAATCAGATTACTTGTGTGTTTTTGCAATTGATTTAAGTTCTTTAAATATTCTTGTTATAAACCCTTTTGAAGATATACATTCTTCAAGCATCCTGTAGTTTGTACCGGGATTATTTTAAATCTTTCCTTTGCTAAATAGATGCTTTTAAGTTACATGGAGATCCAATTCTAATATTTTAAGTGCTTGAAACATTATAACATTAACAAAAATTTAAGATACACTAAAAGCTTGACTACATGAAATAACTAGTTTAGTAACTGTTCCACAAAAGGTCTTAAAAATCAGATAAATCAACCAAAAGCACTGTTAATAATCCTTTTTTTAATGTTGCTTGATACATACTAGCATATATAAATTATAAGTGCACCATGGTTCACTTCACTGAGTGCTAATACATCATGAACAATTGCTACATTAGCACTGGAAGCTACAGCCTCACTGTTGCATTTGTATTTATCAGAACTGAGCGGGGTCTGCTGGGCTTTGTGTTCAACTCCTTTTGATTTTAATTCACACTCATGGAGTTGCTACAGTAACCAAACATGTGAAATCCTCGGGTAGGCTACTTCTCTGAGTTTACAAGCCAATGCTAATATCTATATTTGAGAGTTAATTAGTTGTCCCGACTCTTCCATATCATGATCTATATTTGGGCCAACTGGATAACAAATAAAGGACTGTGAAAGTACATGCACCAGTTTGCCCATATTTTTCTGTAACTTGGTCCTAAATTTAATGGCATGCTTAGAAAGATTTTTCTTTTTGAGCCGATAAAAATAAAATACTCCACCTCCCCCACCTCGAGGAAGTCAATTGCATTTTCAACACACAGTTGTGTATCTGACAGTGTTTTCAGCTCCACACGTGTGATGTGATGGAAACAGGAATGTCTGGAGATTAAGATCAGTACTTTTTTGCTTCTAATGTGCAGACATGTTTTAAAGAAACAGAGGCACCTCACATTCTCTACTCACTTGGGAGCTTACAGGAGGGCATTGAAGTGAGGCCAGTTTTATTTTCTGATGCAGACTCCTGCTGGCTAGGAACTGGGTCAAAATCTGCTGACCTTCTGTGGAAATTTTCTTCTGTTGATCAGATAGGGAAGGCTTTTGATGCTTGCTTGTTCTCTGAGGCCAGCATCCAAAAGGTGGACAGTGCTTATGCTTGTAGCTTTCAATATGTGGCAAAAAGGAGACCTTACAAAAATGATTTTGGATTGAAACCACCAGAAGAACATGTCTAGCCCACTTTAATCAATCAGAATGTTGAAACAAAAGTTTTAGATACAGGTAATCCGAGAGGCAGATTCCTCATGAAGTAAGCGATAATGTGAAATACTCTTAATTTTGAAGAAATTGAAACTGTAGTTCAATAATCCAAAGAGTCTGGTCCCTCTTTCAATCTTATCAGATGCTTCTAGTCTACAAATGTTTGTTTTATACACATGTATATTATATAGAAACATTATCTAGGCCAAAAAGTCCTAACAAATGGAAGGAAGAAAGCCAAGGAAAATTTAGCCTGAGTATAAAAAATTAATAATGCTAAAAATTATTGGCTTTCTAATTGCTTCCCAGAAGATGTGGCAAAAGGAAAGAAAAGAAATCACTATTCCTGGGGTCATGTAAGAAGGTTGACTTGAAGGAAATACTTGGCTTGTGGACTAAACCAGCTAATAAGTTTTGACCTTCGCTAATTCCCAAGTACTGTTGACTGCACATCGGATGTCACAGTTACTACGTTCATGAATCCAGAGAAGGGCAAAACTCTTTATAGTCCTCGGAGGGATTGTATTGTTGCTATTATTATAACAACCCTGCTTGTGAAACTAATGGGAAGAGGCACAAATTACAGGCATTTAGCAAGGGGAAATAGTCTTCGTTTCTATTATTCTCCCTTATTAGCTACTAATTTCCGTCTCCTTCCTCACATTAACCCTGCCTGACAGACCATAAGAATTAAAGTGTCTATTAGGTCCTAGTCTCCCATGAACTGCCAATGGTGTGTTTAGCAGTCAGCAGTTCGGCGTGTTGGAGCTTTGGCATGCAGAGAAATAAGTGTGTTACTACTCTTTGAGTCTGGGTCTCTCTTAAGAGCTTACCCTCAGATCAGCTTTGGGAACAATGGACACTCTGGATAAGTCACATCTAGAACAAGAGGGAAAAGACATTCAGCTATTTAGAGGTGGCTGCAGTCTTAGGGCAGGCAGCCAGGTGTTTCTGTCACTGAAGAGCTAATGTTAGCATGGAAGGAGCTGTCCGGCCTCAAAGTAGATCTGAATAATTCATCACCGGCCTTTACTCTACGGAGGCTGTACTCGTATTTATAAACACACATTAGACTGTTATGGATTGCAGCGCTTGCAGCGCCGTTGTGTTTGCAGAGGCATTTCATTAACTAAAAGGATTGTCTGTTTGCATACGCTTTGTGTCCCAGAGAGTTTCCTTGTATTGGAACAGAAATTTAGAGCCGAAGTCAAATTGAAGAAAATTGCCCAACAATTCTGACTTGTTCTGTGACCAGGCAGTAAGTTGGAAATTGTTTCCTCTAGATACTTGGATTATTAATCATCTTATTTGTTTAATTGCAATGTGATCTAGAAGTGTGATTTTTATTAAAGGGGCCTAGAATACTATTCTCTTTGAGAATCTCTCTGCCTAGCTCATTTGTCACTACAATTCTAAATAGATTATCCGAAATTTCAGATAAATTCTCTGTGGTACTTGCATTTCAGAGATGCTTAAATATCTAAGTGACAGGTAAACCAGTTTAGCTGTTCTGCTACTAGCCTCTAAATACATTAAGTAAGAGGGTGTGGGAAGTGAATTAGTTAATGTTCCTCACACATGCAGAGGAGGGACCAGAGTTGAATTCAATCAGATAAGCCACCTCTCTTGAGCTCTCTCAACCGAAATATCCTCTTCTTAGGGTGATCCTATGCAATGTTTGTGGATCCAGCATGTTCAAATGAAGTGATAGGTAATATGTAATAAAACACAATGGCGACTCTGTGTGATGGCTCCTTTCTGAATTCCTGGTACTCTAGAGGCCAAGGAAGGAAGGTATGTATGAGTTCAAGGCTACCCTGGGTTATAGGACAACTTCCCAGGCATACCTGATCTGTATGAGATAATACTGTCTCTAAACCAAACAATTAAGAAAAAAAATAAAACAGTAAAACCAACAAGAATACAAAGGATGTTGAATCCTGATGGAATTTTGAGCCACGCTATTTGGATAACTATGTAAGATTGGATTTTTAATCAAAACTTCTGCGTAAAAGCAATTTTCAACTGCAGGAAGGGAAACCGAACAACTTTTAGAGTATATTATTGTTACATTTTGTTATGGGTGATGCTTTCCTAGTTTGAGATCCTCAAGGCTAGAGAGAAATGAATCACAAGCACTCAGGAGTCAGATTTTCCCAGAGGGTAGGTGGTACATCTCCGAGGAGTCTCTGGGCTGGAGAACTCTGAAGAAGGAAGAAACATATTATTATGTGTTTTTGTTGTGATGGTGGTTGTGATTTTTATAGCAACAAAAGATCCATGAGTATTAGAGTGACTAAATAAAACATAAAAAGCAATAAAAACAGAAAGAAATGTAATTTGTGGGAAAGCCTGTTATTTAAAAAAAAACTTGGCCTAGGTGTTTATGGTCTTCTGTATTATATTTTTTATTTTAATTATAGTAATTGCTATATTTTTTCAACCCCAGGTTTAATTTTCTCTTAGTTACATCTGCAACTTTAGGATTAAGCATTGAATGAATACATTTTCTATAAAAATTCTTTCTTCTTTCTTTCCTTCTTTCTTTCTTTCTTCCTTTCTTTTTAAGTTTTTGATACATGATCTCATATAAGTTCAGGCTAGTCTAACGCTCAACCAATGCTATATTTGAACTGTGTTAATCTGTTCTCCTCTTGCCTCAACCTCTGGCACCATATCTGGCTTTGTCTAACTTTTTTTTAATTTTAATGAAAATGTATACAAAATTGAAAATTTTAAGTATTTATTTTTAAGTTTTACATTTCCTTATGTGGCAAGATAGGTTTTCTGAGACCTATTTCATATGTGATGTTTAATAATTTACCCTATTGCTCTCTTTTTCTATTAAAAAGGGTTATTTATTTACTTATTTATTTGTGTAGGAACGTGCCCCTGTGTTGCTCAGGCTTGCCTGAGTCAGGTTCCAAGGAATGTTACCACAGTTATTATACTTTTGCCTGGAATATGACTTTTCATTTTATAAATTCTATTTAATTTTAGAAAGTTCAGTGAGGGGACAAAGGTACCAGGACAATGCTATACTGTGACACTTTCATACCATGTAATTGCTACCAACATCTTTAGCAATACTTTTTCATCTCAGAATAATTTATAATCCCCCTAGTATGATGAAGGACTACTGTCATGATGATCTTGTGTGTTGGTTTCCATGGTTGCCCCCACATACAAGAAGTCCTCTTTCTGAAGACTTTGTGTTCTTCAAATCAGAATAGTGGGTAGGGTAACATGCATGACTGACATTCTTCACAGTCTGATCATTATTTTCTTCTAATAATGTCCTTCATTTTCAGAGTTTTATTTCAAAATATGTTCAAAGTTGATCACTAGCACAATGTTAATAATAATGTCTGTGAACGAAGCTATATAGCCTCACTTGGGAATTGATACTAGTAAACTATGTCAGCATAATTGAAACATTAATAGCTAATATATCTTTTGTCTAGGGTATTTAGTGATTATAAATATAGATATTTGAGGGGTGAGAAATTAATTATAGAAAATAAGTTATTCATAAAGTTATTTGATGAGACCAAAATTACTACAAAATGATTCACAGCTGTCAGTCATGTGGAAATACTGTATGATAATATCGTAGTTGGTTTAAACAAGAGAAAAAATGATTACACTCTGAGCTAGGAAGTGTTTAATGATGGTACTCTGTCTGAACGTCAGCAGTCATCACCATTCTATTCAGATACTCACTGATACAGAAGGTGGGCAGAAAAGTTTAGGGACATAAATAATCAGAGATGAGGGAGGGGCAGAGCAAGGAAAGGAGGGAGGTGGGCTGCAGAATGATTGACACCCTTCCTCCTTCGTTTACTGACACCAGGTCTGCTCATAAGCATTTCATTCTCATGATCAAGTTTCTTCCGAGGCCCAAATCTCCAAGCACCAGCATATTAGAGACTTGAGACACAACTGAATCTTGTGGAAGCAAACCATCCACTTAACCTTAAGTATGTCCCTGAAGCAACATGCTCATTAATTAGCTAGTTGGTGGTTATTTATCTATTTATTTATTATTTATTAATTACTTTATTTACTTAGTTTGCTAGCTAGCTAGCTAGCTGGTTAAAGTTTGTCAACTTTATAGAATCTAGAGTCATCTGGAAAGAGGGAACCTCAATTGAGGAATTACCTCCGTCAGGTTCGGCTATAGGCAAGTAGTTAGTTTGTTTTTTGTTTTTTGTTTGTTTTTTATTGTTTGACAGTTGACATAGAAAAATAAAGGTCATTTATCCACCACAGCATGCCTCCATGGTGGTCTTGGGCAGTACAAGAAAGCAAGTTGTACAAGCTGTGAAGAGCAATCATTACCACAGTGTTCTTCCACACATTCTAATTGCCATTTCTGTCTCTAGACGTCCTGCCTTAAGTTCTTGAGTCATCTTTCCTCAGTGAAGCTTATGTTAAGGTGAACCAAACCCTTTCCTCAAGTGATTACGTTTGGTCATGGTGTTCATCACAGAAATAGAAAGCTAACTGAGAAAAGAAGGTAAATTTGAAAGCCAATATTTAAAAAGTTTTGGCCTCAGCTTGCTACTAAATTATCTTCAATCTCAATATATATGGAACTAAGCACACCTTTTGTTAATGTATGTGGTATAAAGAAAAATGATTTGCTTTTGTTGAGTCTAAAATTAACAGTACTATTTATATCCTCATCACTTAGCCTTCAGAACTACGAGAAGCTCTACTTGTCCCTAATTTGGAAAGTCAACAGCTTGCATATGATGTGCTAAAGGTATTTTAATTATCATTTTTTAGGGAAAAATGTTAGGTTCTGACATTCAGTTACCTTTGCAAGAAGTTTACTTTTAAATTCACTCCATCTCATTTGGCATCCAAACGCACCACAGATGCGTTTTGATTTTCTGGTTTTAATTAATGTCAACCCCCAGGTTGCAGGGAGAGTTGTCTTATTTCCCTGCCAGAGCCCAGACTGGGGAATTATGCTAACAATGAAGAACTGATGATACCACTTAAGGTTTTAAAGTTAAGTTTAAAATTTCCCTAAAGTCTCCGCCCTCAAATCTCTGTTTTTGTGTTAGATTTTTAAACTACCTTCTGCTAAAACCTCCTTTAATGTTCAAAGAAGTTTTTCATAAATATTATGGCTGCCATTTAACCTTATTAATAATATTGATTCTATTTCATTAAATCATTGTGTTGCCCTATTTTTTCAAACAGGTCAAACTCATGATAAGTTTTATATTTAATTTTACATTTATTTAAGAGATTTTTTTGAGCTGTATACATTTACCTTTGCATAAAAGTTTTTCTAAAGCATAGGCTGCTCCAAGAGCATGCATACCTTGTCCAGCATCGATATAAGTACTTTTCTTTGTAATATTGTATTATTATTATTATTATTATTATTATTATTGTGTTTGTATGTGTGTTGTTTGGCTGTCTTCAATTAGAAGCCTGTTATTTTCAGGAGGAATGGATCTGCGGGAGAAGGGAGGTAAAGGAGTGTAAGCAGTGTTAGAGGGAGTGAAAACTGAAGTTGAGATGTATTGTATAAAAGAAGAACCTATTTTCAATTAAAATAGAAAGATGATAGAAAAATATAAAGATAGATAGATAGATAGATAGATAGATAGATAGATAGATAGTAAAAACAATAGTATTATTGTAATTTTTGAAAAGGCTAGTGAGCAGTATCAAACTAATATAATTTATGTTCCTTCATTTAAATAATTTCCTACAGCAGTTAATTAGTATATATCTTTAAAGCATGAACTTGAAGTTTAATAGAGGCACTGTTCAAATTGTGTAAGTCCTGAGAATGATAAAGAATCTAGATAAAATATATACAAAATATTGGGTAATGGAAAAGGATGAGGAGGGGTGGTACTGTTACATCATAAGCTAACAAAGGAAATTTTGATTTGTTTTCTTCAGTGGATATTTTAAGGTACATATTACTCCATTGAGGAACGTTCCAAGGGTGCAATGAAACATGTAACTTAGTTTTAAAAGCACACATGAAAACCCAAAGTGATAAATTTTCAGAACTTACTTATTTAAAAGAAAAATATTTCAACTCCTCTCAGAAAATTTTTTAGAGAACGAAAAGCCAAGGGATGTGTTCTACAGGCTAACACCCTAATGATAGAATGGTTAAGCTGAGAGCTCTTGACCAGCTTATGCAAGCGGTGAAGTCAATCTTAGAGTCAGGAAGAAATTGAGCTAAAAGTTCAAGTAGGCACAGATTCACCACTCCCATTAGTATGAGATTTGGGATCTTTTTGGTTGCTTATTATAGATTTGGTCAAATGTTCTCTTCTTCCTTGTACAGTTTTTAGTATTCTGGATATTTCCTTTAGGACTGGCTTCTGCCATCAGTGTGTAATTCCTTGGCAAATGAAAGAAAGAAAGAAAAACAGCCCTGAGATTTAAAGAGAGAGTGGTTTGGACAATCTCTCCTAAAGGTATATACCGTGCTTGGGTGTGCCTTCCACTACTGTAGAAGATACAAGATTTTTTTTTCCCATGAGTCTGAAAGTTAGTACTTAAGGTTCTGGTCTCATTTGTATGTGAACAAATTTTTGTTTTCAATACTTTCCATTCTCCTTTGGACAGCTTCCCACGGCTATGTAGTTCTCTAAGTTATGTTACAAAACTACCAAGTAATCACTAAGCCAAAGACTTTGTATGCATTTAAAAGTATTAGAAAATTCCAAAGAATAAGTGATCTCTAAAACTCAGTAAGAGTTAGACATGAAGTGGAATCATTTCTGCTTGCCAGCATATTCCATTCTACGTACTTCTCACAAGGAAGTAACAAGGAAATGGGGGACGAATTATGAAGCGTCTAATCATGTGTAGAATTATAAGACACAAAATTGACAGTTATCTCCATAGATGAGAAATCCCTTTGACAAAAGGCACAGAGTAAAACTGGAAGAGGAGATTAGGATATTTATAACATAAATGATTATAGAGATGTATACAGAATAACTTACCAAAATAACATAGCACTTCTTTCTGTTCTATTCTGAGACAGATTAGTTATATATTTTATACACTTACCCTTCTGTGTTTAATATCAGGAGGACACTGGACACTGTAAATTTATGTTTATTTTTACTCTTTCCACCATTACATTTTCAATTCAGTGCACACACATTCTTTAAATTGCTTGCATAAAATAATACATGCCTTAAGCAAGGTGGAGAGGATGCGTGAAAATTCATTGTGCTTGTTTTAATTCTAAGGTCACAAGGCCAGATGAGATTGTTCTTTCTTTTGTTGTTCACACAAAATGATTTCCTTTGGCAATTCTGTTATTTCAGAATGAACTAAACTTTTGATCAGTCCCTATTAGACTGCAAATATATTATTTCTGTAAATTGCAAACCTCCAAAAACTACAGATAAAGGCATGTAAGAAGAAACGTTGGGTTAGACAAAGGTTTATCTATTTATTTACTTATATTAATGTGCATACTTTTCACACATACAAAAAAATCCCCTTGCTCTATTGTGATCTTTATCAATCAATGTGAAACATTCCTAAAGTGCAAGATGCTTTCTTTATCCAATAAACAAAATAAAAACCATACCATATCTGTAGGCAATAGTCCTATGATCTAACAAAAAGAAAATGTGGTCAAATAAATTGATAAAAGTATTATGAGAAATTTAAGAAAAGTATTTAGGAAGTAATTTATAATGGAAGGCATTAGTACCTCTCAGGCTATAGTTATAGTTCAGGCTAAGAGCAAAGGGGATGGAAGATGTGTCCATAAACCCTCAGGTGAGATGCAGGTCTAGGTGACATATATAAATTGCTCCTTTTTGGGGTCTGATGATATTCAGTTACTTTGGAAGATGTATCATCACATACAAATTTTAAAAACAAGATATTCTCTTGAGATCTATGATTCATGCCTCTAATTATCAACTCATCATTTCTACGTATTAAAAATATAAAATTTTCTTATCTTACCACACTCATTTACAGAGAAAAATTTTAAGAGACTATCTCCAGCATCCCCACAAGCTAGTTTTTCTATTTATGTGGGTGGTGTATGTGCACATATGTACTTATGTAGACCAGAAGCTGATGTCAGATGCTTCCTTAATTGCTCTTTAACTTACATATTGAGGCAGTCTCTCCTTAACATGGAGTTCACCAGTCCTGTGATTCTAATTAGCTAACTTATCTAGGAGTCTCCTGTCTCAGTCTCCAAGCCCTGAGATTACAGGATAGCTGCCCCATAGTTCTCAAAACTTTTATGGATGCTGATGATAGAAGCACAGGTCTCCACACTTTTATAGCAAATACTTTACCCATTGAGCCATCTCTTCAGTTCCTAAAACGGTAATTTTTAAAACATCATATGTAACCAGGAGTATCTAAATGGTGGCCCACAACTGTCTATCATTCCAGAATAACCTTACAGAGCCATACGCACACACACACACACACACACACACACACACACGCACACACACACACACATTAAAATGAAATGTATCTTCAATGATAAACCTTTTCTACAAATCAATCAAGGAATGACATTTTTGGGTTTTAAAAGTTCTATTTCATTTGAAGATCAGTTCCTACTTATTATTAATATATGTAATCAAAGAACTGATTGTAAAACATTAAATCATTACATAATCTCAATTATTGAACATAATTTAAAAACCGATAGAACACCTAATACCTTTAGTATTTAATATTTAAAAATTATTTCTCTCTCTGTCCTTAAGTTAGAAAATATTAGCACTAAAATATTTTATAAATTGTAACTCTAGAATAAAATGGAATCATATTATTTGTCAATAACATCTGTATAAAGTTTAAATTACTAGAACAGTGATTTGAGATTAAAATTGCTTCACTTAATTGATACTACAGAAATTTCTTATCATCTCTGAACACTGCTGGTAGCTCTGACTTTCCAAAATATCAGCAGACATCTTTTGGTGGCAGATATTTTCTCAAGGTACGAAATCCTTCCTTATGTAACACAACTGATATAATTGAAGATTTATACATATTCTGTAATTTATCCAGGCTATGATGATTTGAATGAATTTGCTAGTATTGCAAAATTTAAGAAATTCTCCAAGATTCAGCCTGGAAAAGTATGTTGTTCATAGCTTTAACTTTATTAATAAGGTGAAATCTGAAATGTAAGAGTGTCTTGCCTCTTTACTCTGAAATGTACAGAGAGGCCTTCGGCCTGAGTGGGTTTCTGGAAGGAGGAGATTTCATAAATTTGAAGGAAATTGTGTCAGCCAAGGAATTCTGCCAAGTTGTAATTCATTAGTTCCCTGCTTGGCAGAGTTCCAATTCCTATCAACAGTAAAACACACAGGTTTATTCTAGGGGCATGGAATGTTCCTACCTCCAACGGCAGCTCATGGCTTTATTTAATGTAAAATTGACAAATCTTAGAACAAATACAACATGGAGAGGTCTTGTTAGGCCTTTCTGAGAAGATAAAATTTGGAGGGATTCATAAAATATCACTCCAGCTTTGCTTCTGTTGTGATGTCTGTCTTCAGACATGGAGAAGTATCCCTTACAAACCCTTAGCTCTAGCCCTGAAACAAAAGAATTATCTCTTGAGGACCAGAGGAGGAGGAAGTCTAGGTGACAGTGTGTCTCTGAGAAGGGGAAGGGAAACTACACACATGATACCTCAACAACATGGCTACCCACACAAGAAAGAAATCAGTACAACACCAATAGTAATCTTTAGAAGGAAAGGAAAGTCTCCAGGACCCTATCCCCAAACAAAGAACTAGAGAGGACTGAAGATTGCCAAGAGCAGAAAATACAATTACCCTATGGAAGATTCTCCTCCACCCAGTTTTTTTTTTTTTTTATCTAGTCCCAAGTGCAAAGCCCTGAAATCATGTACATGTAAGTAACACCAAGCAGACTGAGACGATTGCTTTCGTATATCTATGCATTTGTGTGTGTGTATGTTTATGCGTGAGTGTGTAAAAGTAACAAAGAAAAATAGTCCATAGAGTTAAGAAGGAAAGTGAATGTGGATGAGGAGAGAGATAGGGTAGGCAAGTAGAGAAATAATGCATGTTTATTTTAATTTTCAAATTAAGAAAATTTGAAAAAAAATACAAAAATAGTATGCAAACCTGTAAGCATCCAAACTTTGTGCCTTAAATACAAGCAAGGAAAAACTATGCAAATAAGCAACATTATACAGATTGAGCAAGTTGTGGTTGTATATTTAGAAACACACATACATACACATGTAACAACAATTTTAAAAAGACACCATGAATTTTAAAAATAGTAGGGAGATACATGAGAAAACCTAAGGGATTGAAAACGAGGGAAGGTTGATGTAATTACAATCTCAAAATATAAAAATATTTTAAAAGAGAGAACGTTGAGAATTCAGTGAGAATGTCCCTGAAGCTCTCCTCTGGTTATCAGTTTCTGAGACTGTACATGGACTTACAAACATATAGTTCCTGACCATAATGATACCCTTTCCTTTTGGCTGCTCTCAGGCTCCATGTTGATCAATGCAAAAGATACTCGTTTCCTTTCCTTTGTTTCTTCTATTTTCAAACATGGTTTTGTCAGCTCACAGAAGTAGATCTAACTGTTAGTTGCTCTTTAGAATGATATGGATTCCTATGGAGTCTCCCATCTCCTACAGTACAGGATTTTAGTATTTACCCCTGGGTTCCCTACCACAGTTACATTTATCAGCATTTACCTCAAGTTAAAAAACAAACAAAAAAAATTGCTATTATTAGTTAAGCCACAGACTTCAGTTTCTTTCCTGTTAAATCTTCAGACGTACATACTTTCAGCAAATCTCATGAAAATCCATGGGAAAGAAAGTAGGAAATGAGGTCATGTTACGCACTGGATGCAATATGAATATCTCTAAGAGGAAATGAGGAATATCATATCACGGAAGGGCCGGTAGGATTCTTTTAGAAATTTGAATTCTAGTAACAGAGACAAAAACAATATCAAACAAAAGAATACAGTAAATGTTCCAGTGGTCCTATCTCAAGTCTGTGCAAAGGAAAAAATTTAGACCCAAGAAGAACATTTAAACCAAATCTAAGTATCCATGAATCTTAATTAATTTATGCTTTGACAATTTAATACATGAATAGGATACATTCTATTTGCAGTCCTTGTCTCAACCACTCTTATCTACACTGGACAAGACTGTCCCAAATTCCTCTAACAGGTTCTCCAAAACCATCATGTGACTTTGTTTTATTGTCTTTGCTTTGTGACTACCACAAGTAACCAGGGAAGGAAGCAGAAGTATAAGTGGGGTGATATATCTATATATCTATATATCTATATCTGTATCTGTATCTGTATCTATATCTATATCTATATATCTCTCTCTATATATATATAGATAGATAGATAGATAGATAGATAGATAGATAGATAGATAGATAGATA
>NW_021620932.1:6485139-6517744 GCF_004785775.1 Grammomys surdaster
ATAGATAGATAGATAGATAGATAGATAGATAGATAGATAGATAGATATATCTGTGTGATATATGCTGACATAATACATATAGTGTTTTCCAGTATAGCAGGAAAACAAACAACCAAACCAAAATATGAAAGAGAAAGATATAGTTTTCAGCAAAGAAGATACATTATTAAAATTAATTAATATTGATCTTGTTACAGCTTAAAGTAGAAAGAGCTTAATTACTAACTGTGTCTGTAAACAAATATGTAATGTATTGTTCTGTTAGGTAAGGGAACACCACTAAATGCCTGTTCTTATAAAGGGTAAATGCTAGATACTCTGTTTACAAGTTGTTTATTAGAAAATTAAGATCAAGTATAGAGTCACTCATTAATATGAATTAGTTGCTAATTTATCTCTATATTTAGATCATAGCTATGATTCTTGATATAATTAGCAGTCTTAAATGTATTGTGTTTGAGAATATGATGACATTACCTTTATACATAGTAACTGAGCAAATCATTGAAAGTGTTAATGGATTCCATGAAATGAACATAAATTTAGTGATTGGTCAGTGACAAACATCCACTCAAGATACCTTTGTGTTTCATCCCATATCTTGGTAATATGTTCAAATTTATGTCTAAGTAATTAAAAATATATTTAGTTACTCTGAATTTTTTTGATTGATACAGAAACCTATGGTTTGAGAAAACTTTTCAATTTTATTGAAGTTCAAAGTGGATTTTAAAATGTGCATTAAAAACACCTCTGCCTTCATAAACCCTCAGAAGAGTTTTACTTGGGAAGAGTTTGGGTCCAAAAGTGATAGTATACATTCATTGCCGTTTTTTTTTTTTTAAACTCAATTCTTATTCTGTATTTACAAGACAGTGATTAAAAACACTACACAGTGTAAAGAATAAATAAGTTATCCAACCTGGTTCAAATTGCTCAACTAAAAACAATTTAAGGACTTACACATTATAAAAAATATACCATATTTCAATTGGTGCCATATGATTTCAAAGATAATAATAGGAAGGGGAAACTTTTTATATCGTTCTTCTGAATTGATGGAGAAGGTGCTGTTACAACTTCTTTTACACAAAAGTTGCTTTGTCTTCCAAGTACTTAGAAGAAAACAAAATAAAAAAAATGTTGCCATTAGTATTCATAGCTTGGTTTCTGCTTTAACAATACTATTTCTTGTATTAATGTACATGTTGTACTGTGGTTGTTTATCTCCTTTTCTACAAATCAAAAAAAGGGTAATTAAGTAATGAATATTTGTTAGCAGTGTTCAAGACATCGTATGTTAAATTTAATATAACACGTTAAGTATTCCTCACATATGTAATGTAGGTATTATTTTGTTAATATTTCATAAATAAAGAAAAATGAGACTTGCATATGCTTGGAACAGTATGCCCAGTATGACATAATTGAAACAAAAGGAATTCCAGCTGAGGCAGTCAGCAACAGGACTGCACGGTATTGCTACATTTGACTTGCTCTTTCATCTTTGCTACAAGGTTTTCAAAACTGACAAGTTCTAGGAAAACTTGTCTCTGTCTTTTACCCTTAGTTCCACAGAACTATTGACTATTGTTACTGCAGACCATAGTAGAACAGCAACTTTAAGGTCTGAGCACAAATATAGGGAAGCAAACATTCGAATTTTTGTCATATTCCAGTTCTCTTACTGATGAAGCTATTCAAAGTTTGTTTTAGGGCATGTTTTAAATGCAACCAATAAGGTCATAGAATGCTTTTATATCACTGGACTCAATAGTAATGTGTATGTTCACATGGGTACCTGTGTGCATGTGTGTGTGTGCATGTCTGTGTGTGCATGTGTGTGTGTGTGTGTGTGTGTGTGTGTGTGTGTGTGTGTGTATGTATGTGTGGTTTATTCCTCCTTTGAGCAGGTTCTCTTGTGACGGGCTCAAGTAATCTTCCTACTTCAGTCTGGAGTAGAATAAAGCCCTGTTGCTGCTATGCCTAGTTTATAATCTATCCTTTAATGATACAAGTCTCTTCTCTATCTTAACATATTCATCTCAGGACAACTATATATATTTTGTAGTTTAACAGGTAGATGTGAATGTTGAAGAGCATAGAATCCTCAGGCCTTAATAAGCTTTCCCTTTGGTAGCGAGTGGTAAATAAAAATGTCTTTATGATGTGTGTAAAGACTGTAGAGAAGGACATTGGAGGACAGAGAAAGAAAAAGGAACTGAAGTGAATAGAAGATTGTTTTCGATTTAAATGAGTATGTTGATTGATTCAGAAACATGGTAATTTTAAAGAGAGTGTTGACTTCTTTTGCTTAATCTTTTCATTTAAATTAAAACATTCACAGGCGTTCTAACCAAATGCTGGTTACTGTAGACAACAAGGAACAACATAATTACTCTTTTCACTTCCGTTTTTCTTTCCTACATCTCCCTGCACATGTGCATGTTTCTGTTACCTAGGAGAAGAATCACTGCAAGTACATCAGCTATAAAAAAAAATCCAAAGAATATAAGAATTCCTATAATTGGTTCCTAACTGTTTGGGGAGATCTGCTTCACATAAGAAATGGTCTTGAACAAATCTTAGTAGTCTGATTCCTCCAAATCACCAAGGACAAGAAGGTTGCAAGGTCCAATTAATGTAACACTTCAGGGGAGGGGGGGATCTTTAACAACTGAGACGTTTTTATAAATTCTCAAAGCTTCAGAGATGCAGTGACTTCTGAGGCCTGAAAGTATGTTAAAAAAGATAGACCGGCATTTAAATGCTGATCTCACCGTTTCACTGGGGACCACTAAAAAGCCTTTCAGAGGAAAACACCAAGATCAGCAAAACATGAAATCATTACAGCAGCAGACTTTCTAGGTCTGCTTTATATTATACTTTTGAAAAGGACATTTGTTTAAGGATATGATAGTTTCATCCTGCATGTAATGCATACTCATCTACTGGTGCTGAGGGTGGGAGAAGAGGAGAAAGTGAGAGAGAGAGAGAGAGAGAGAGAGAGAGAGAGCCCTTTGCTAGTGAGATCACAGACCATAGAGGAAAAAAAAAACTGGAACAATCTGGTCCAGATATCAGCTACTTCCTAGCAACTCATTTTCAAAAATACTTTTCTAATACATGTGGATGAAGGTCAAGCGAACGATGTTCCACACATAAGTGTGTTCACAACATAGAAATAAAGAAATGATTTTGGCTACGGGAAAGGTGGGAGTTTGTTGGAAGACAGTCTCTAATTTCCTGGCCTTCTTCCCATATCGCTCAATCTCAGTAATTATTCCTTTTGATTAAAGAACAGATATGGCAGCCTCTTCAAGCCCATTAGCACTACTATGAACATGAGCCAAAGAGGCCACTTTAAAGTAAGGCAAATGTGGCTTCTCTGCTGGGACAAGCTGCCTAAATAGGAGGCCTAAAGCTGGATCCTGACTGTGTGCCTGGATGCCATGGAAAATCATGCTGTGGTCATCCTAGAAGATACCCATTCACAGTTGTGTATTTGTTATGTGAACATCTGCTCTTCCTTTCCCACTGCCTAGACCCGGCCTCTCATACTACAAACAACACTCTAGCTAGACAGAGTGGTTCCTACCTTTAACCTCAACACCCCAGAGGTAGAGGGAGGTGGATATCTGTGAGTTCAAGACCAGTGTGGTAAATTCCAGAACACAGAGATATACTGCTTATAAATAAATAAATAAATAAATAAATAAGCAAAAGAACTCAAAACAAACACACCATAACACACACACATACACAAACACACACACACACAGAGATACACACACACACACACACACACACACACACACACACTCACACTACAACCCAAGTGGAGAAGTAGAGCTGTATAATTCCAAGGCTAAAGACATTTTATTTTGTGAAACATGTTCATCTCATATTAAAAAATTAAGTTCTGAAAGTTTAAATACCCTAGCAACCTAATTTTAACCATTTAAAATAAGAAATTAAATGAGAAAAAAAATGTTAAATATAAAAACAATGGTTTCAGGAGTCTTTTCAGATGAACTATAATACATGCAGAATAGATAAAGTACTGCAGGCTAGAGAAGGGGAGCAGAGAAGCAGTCCATTAGAGCATCTTCCCAACATTGTTCATCTACTTGGTATGTATAAAAATGCTTCTCCTTGCCTCTGGGCACATATATAGCAAAATTCAGAACCATGGATAGTTAACTAACCTTGAGAAAAAGAACCAGACCCACAATGGATTCTGGACTGACTGGAATCCCACTTTCAAAAAGGAGTGAACAAAGCTATACTATTTACTGAATTTAAATGTTATAAGAAAATATAATTCCCCTAAACTGAAAGTTTGTTTTGATTGGAGAAGGCTTTTCTGGCAAAGAAGAGAAAGAAGTTGCTAGTTCTTCCTAAGCACTGAAAGCACTTCAGATTTGGAAAGCCTTCCTGAGTCCTTAATGTAACCACTGCCACTACTAAATGTAAAGAGTCTCAAAGATTCCTGGAAGGATCTATTTTGGACAGAGTCATTTTCTGGTTTCTGATGCTTTGTGCATAGTTTTATGCACTTTATAAAATGTACTGAGCAAAATTTTCAAGACTGCCATTGACACAAGTAGTAGCAGAAAGCTTTAATCAAAATATCTTCGAAGCAAACCAGGAGTGACTATTGTTTTGTTTGTTTTGTTTCACTAGTTTTATAGTTACTTTTAAAACCATATCAATATATTGCAATTGGATGAAATAATACAGCATTTCTGGGACATCTTCTATTGTACTATGTTCATACATTCAGAAATTAAATTTTATTTTATATATGTTTCGCTTAGTAACATGTCAATTGTAAGAAAGACAGACTTACCTCTATTATACAGAGTCTTAGCAAAAGCTGTACTATTCACAAAGATTTCAGCTCTTGTCTGATACTAAATACAGCTGAATATTTAATGTGAGTTTCCTAGAAATTTCTGGAGACATTTCAATGTCATTTCATGTTGTCTGAAATGAAACGTGGACTACTTCCTCAATTACCTGCCTACAACATTCAGTAAAGGGAGACCTATTAAATATGAAGATTAAAGGCAAGCTAGCTTTATAGCAGACAAAATTAATTCTTAAACTTATTGCCTTGAAAGTTAAGAGCAGAAGACTTTCTGATTATAGATATTAAAACCCTATAATGTCATCTTTCAAAAGCAAGTGTTAATATTAAATTCTTTTAAAATATGATTTTGCTGTCATTTTATTGATAGATATATCCTCTCTTCTGATGTCTGAGGAATGTCATTGAAGTGACTTCTAAATACTTTATGAATATTTTTCATTCATTATGCTGGTATATTTTATATCCTATAAAAATAGTACTGTAACCTTCCAGGAGTAATTTGCCCTTAAGGTGGACTAGTATGAATTAATGCCTTACTTAATCTTTATCCAGGATATAGTCCTATATTTTAAAAGTTATATCATACCCATCTCAATATCTGGCTTTAGCTTCACTGTGGAATTCACCACTGTATAGCATAGAAAATACAGTATAAACAAAACCATCAAAATTAGTGATTTAATGGGGTAAGATGATTTCCTTGTAGGAAGGAATAGTGTCTTATCATTGTTAAACAAGCATACTTTGTCTTAATTAACACTATTGAGTTTCATAGTACTAAATGAATTTTAGAAAATCCCTTAACATTCTTATCATGTTTAAGAAAGGAAGAACAAAAAGTTGACAAGTAAAAATAATGAATTCTGAATACTTTCAAGAAGCCTTAGAATCTTAATAAAGAAATGCTTCACTTCCAAGCATCTCATTCAGAATAAATCACGAATTCTTGACTAATTCTATTTCTCTGACACTTGATACAAATATTTAGACAGCCAGTCAAAGATGGCTTTGTAGAACACCATACAATAAATGTGACAATGGGTATTGCAAAACTATCATCTCCGCTTTCCACGGTGCTGTGCAATGGATCTTCCTTTCTGTTGTTGTTTCCATGTGTGTTTTGTGATAGAATTAGTTTAATGTAGGTCGTTTTTCATGCCATGGAATCACTGTACCAGAGATTTACATCACATACCTGTTAGGGAGAAAATTAACAGCAGGTAGAATGAATTTTCATTTCTTATTTATTTATTTATTTATTTATTTATTTATTTAAAAAATAAAAGATTGGTAGGGAAATTATAAATTCCTAAAGAGTTTAAAAAAATTGAATGATTAACATACACACACACACACACACACACACACACAAAGTCAAATAGATTTAAATTCTAAATGAGATTAGAATCACTAAGAAACATAAGGAAAGTTATCTTAATATATTCCAGTATATAATTTATCATATACATTTTTATGTTACATTACCTTATACTAAATTTAGAATATGTTTTCTAATGGACTGCAGAAGATCAAAGATCACCGTGACCTACAGAACTGAGGTACAACCAGTTTGTGTGCTTTGTGCCTAGTGTATTGCTTGTGAGCCTTCTGACCATAGCTTTGTGGGGCAAGTCATAAGGAGCCATAGGTCTGTTGTGCCTCTGGACACTTGATTTCCGTTGTTGAGTGTTAAAGGATAAAAGTCATTTACACAGGGAGCATTGTTATGAACCTGAACATTTTTATTCTTTTCAGTGTCAATTGGCCATATCACAATTGTCTAACATTTTACAATTAAATGCATGTTCTTGTTTCAAGAACTATAGATGCTTCTTACTATCGATAATTTATAGTAGATACAAGTTTTTACTAAATGACCAAGGTGGTTTAGGATTGATGAGCTTGATTTATTTTGGATTGTATTTTACTTAGTTAAGTGAAGCCACCCTCATTTCAAAGAGCAAAGCCTCTCTTCCTACCTGAGCAAAGCTCATTAGGACAGAAAACACAATTACTGTTCTTAGGAAAGGGGAATGTCACACTTTACTACATTGTGGAATCTTCCTTCTCATTTTCATTACAAAAATGCATTCTTTTTAAATTGTTTTCTGGCAAATAAGGCCACTATCACTAGGCAAATTAAAACTCACTTTGTAAATTAGGAAGCAACACCAGGCCAGGGAATTGTTGTTCTAAAGCGTTTAATTTGCATTATTTTTTGTACATTTTTATGTTAGAGATCCTCACATGCACCTTTCTCAGTTCTTAGTTTAAAAGAGGTCCTGTGTGATGGGTATTGTGCCCTGCAGGTATGAGCAATCCTCCAGAGATGTCAGAACAAGTGTGTTCTCTAGCAGTGTTCAGACTACCAAAAACTAGAGGTTTGGGAATTTAGCTCACTACTTAGCATACCCCAAACCTATAAGGAGGCATTTCTCTTTCAGTTTGCCTTTTATGACTTACCTAATGTATGCCATAGCCAATAAACTTTAAAGTTGATTGAATTTCACATAGGAATTCAGACAGAGCCCTCTGTCACTGAGGAGAATATTTCTGGATATATGCAATAGATCTTATCTTTTTTTTCTCATTCTTCCCCCCCTCCCACAAGAAGGATGTGTTATGTGCCTGACCAAAAGTGTATTTTCATCTTTCCTTTCAGATATTTGAGAGATATAATACTTCATGTCTTAGCCTTTTTGAACACATAAATCTATTGGTTTTTCTTTGCTAATATAAATGAGAAAGTGTCCAGTAGCCTTTATTTCAAACACAAGTGGAATATTTAGGACAAACAAGAGTCCCTGCATCTTTATCTAATTGGGGACACAAAGAAAATCTGATCATTTTTGTGCTCACACATTTTCTTAACGTTTTTTTAATCCTATGTTCCCTTAATTTCATTACATATGTTTACAGGTTATCTTTATTTATTCTATAATATGCAACTGGGTGCATATTCCTCTCTAAACAACTGCTGGGAAAGGAAGAATGAATAAAATTTCACATCAATACTAATGTAAAATTCAAATCTAAACTAAAATGGAACCTCTGATCAAAACGAACTCCAGTCTCTTCCTGTCTAAATACAAGTCTTATCATTAAATTTGAGGACTTGGATCTAGGGCTTTCCAAGTTCATTTCTATTGTGTATCTGCAGGACATATGCATAGAGAAATTGAAAGGTGATCAGTGTAACCAGGAAACATTTACTAAAACTTACCAATTTATTATAGCAGGAAAAAGATTTAATTATATTAAAAGACAATGATATGCCATGGGGTTGTATTCAAATTTAGATCCTAATGAACCTGTTCTCATATTTACATATATCTCTCTTTTCACAATTCATCTAAGGAAAATGGTTATGCAAATTGGACCAAAATTACAGTCACCCTGGTGAACACAAACTTCTCAAACAGAAAAAGATATGCAGGCAATCATCCAAAAGTATTTCTCGTGGAAGTTAAGATACCATATTCACAAATGTTGAAGACGCCATTGATAGTTTTGATTTTTGGGAAATGGAGGATCACTGACATGGGAGAGATGCTCTGTGATGCTGCCAGAAGTTATGCACCTGAAAACTAGAACATTAATGGTTTTCCTAGTTGAAACCAAGATTTAAGGCTTTTGTAATGCAATGGATATGATTACAAAGTGACCTGGATTTTAGAATAACTGTGTACTACAATCTAGAAAGCCAAAGGTGTTGTTTTATTTCCTGTGTTTTTTTTTCTCTAGACTTAGACAAATAAGAAAGGGTCCTATATGTATGACATTATGCATCTCCATGATTTTCTGATTTCTAATTCAATCACTTGACACAAGTCATTTAAAGGGTCTTAATTTTTTTCACTTTATGCTTCCCCAAGCGGATTGACTTTTACCTTAGTTTGAGCAGTGTTCATGCTGTATGCTTTCCACAAAAAGCTAAGATATATATGGATTGCTACCTGTGGTCATCATAATTAATGACCAATTCTGGCAAGGCAAGCCAGACACATTGTTCTATGACTAAATTCTGGACCCCAGGAGGTACATTTAGTCATTTAGACAATAATTGACTAAAAGTACTCTTGTCATAAATCAGTGCCTTTGATGGCAGAAAGCATGCTCTTTTATGATTTAACCCTTCCTTAAACCTTAAGTGCATTATTGTTTTAAAATATGAAACCATGGGGAGTGATTAGAAAGTGGGATTTCTAGTAACACAAGAGAACACACGCGACGGCATTACCTTAGGGAGGGTACATTTCAAAGGAAGAACAGCCTCCAATCTTATAGAAAAAAATAATTCCAAAATACCAAAAACACAAGACTTCTTCTATATAATTTTGCTGGCTTAATTTGTGAGCGCTTATCATTTGTGACAAAAATACCAGCTGATGGGAACTGCTTGGAGTTAATGGAAGCCTAATTGCTGCATTTCAAGGGTTCATGTGCAAAGTCAGATTGGTACTGCAGAGCAGATGTCAGGCTATGGTGCAACCTGAACTTATTACAAGGATTGCCTCTCGACTGGATTGGATATCCAGATGTACAATCATCCACTCTGAAAAGCAGAACTGATAATCGTTGGGCTGCTTCTAAATTTAAACGAACAGTAATATGTTTGGTATGTGCTCATATTCTTGTTGATGAGGTAAATTCAAGGAATACAAAGATTACACGTGGGTTACTTCATGCTTTTGTTTTATTCACCAAGAATAAAGGACAGGAGATGGAGTCACTGTATTTGTGTTACCCCTCTGTTAGTTTCATTGGTAACTTCTGTGCTAGATTCAAATGGGGAATTTGTTCTGATTACAGTTCCCAACTGTGCTGACTCTCTGAGCGATTAAGATTTGTTAATAGCACTGAAGAGTCAATAAGGCTGCTCAAAGACTCTAGGAGCAATGTGGAGCTGTGGAGCGCTCAGAACAAAATGCAAACTATTTTAATGAAGCAAATTTGGTTCACATACAGTATGACAGCTGATGTCAAAAGAAAGTCTTCTGCTAATGCTTCAGATGGTTATGTTATTACCTAGTAATCTGACAGAATCCACCAAGCCTTATGCAAAATACGATGTGGCAGGTGTCAGGACAGAAAACTAAGCATATGCAATTCCTTTGACTAGAGTTGTGCCCTCGAGAATTATAGTGAATGTCATTGTTCAGGTAGAGTATCCTCTTGGTTTTGTGGATTACTTCTATGGAGGATTCCTGTACAAAATCACAAAGACCTGCAGACAGTTGACTATCCTTCACATTATAACATAAATGTACCACTTTGTTTCCTAGAAGAATTCAGTGTCACTGGATGAAGATATTTAGTACTATGGTATGAATGGGACATTTCAAATTGAATTTCAACATAGCAGAAATAAGCTCAGTTTCAAGTTTATATCAACAGATGACACAGACAGTAAGGAAAGCACGAGCACAAAACAGGCACCCCTACTTCTCAGATAAATTATGCAACCTGTAGCATACTGTGCATAGTGGACACAGACTGAGTGTATATAGTTTGTTTGCAAATGTGTAATCAGGCCAAATAGTTGCTCCTCATAACTAAATGAAGTAGATGTGTAATGTGTTATTCTTTATGTGAGAGAAGATACTGGGATTAAATGAGTCTAAGTGTTTTGGTAGGAATTATGATTTGATTATAAAGATGGGTTAGCAAGCTCTGTATTTGGAAAAGGAGTTCAGGCATTTTCTACTTTGTTATAGCGAACTTCTCCCAGGTCTGTGAAAGTCCTTATACATACCAGCTGAGGTAAGAAATATGTCTCTTTCTCTCTGTGTCATGAAACATTTCTTTTTCTTTGCCACATGATTTATGCATGACTCCTCAAAACACGACTGGAGTCAGAATGTTTGTGGGCATTCCTTTCAGCTTCAAAAATTTGTAGAAATTTTTGACATAGAGTTGAACATATTTCCTCTTCCTTTTAGACATTTCTGAGTTGTGCTTTTCTAGTAAAAGCCAACTAATCGATTATGGACAAAGCAAATCAAATAGTCCCCATGGTTGATGACATTTTTAGGCCAGGCAGCTTTTTAGTGGCTGGAAGAGACCACCAGGAAAGTAAGAATTCTCTTTCATTTCTGTATATAAATAGCACATAAGTAGCTGCAGTAGACTGTGTAACAATAGTAAGGCCTCTCACTATTGCACACTGCTGGAAAAATGTAGATACGTTGAATGTTCTAAAATGTATTATAAAATTACATGTCACTGCAGCAGAGAAACAATTACTATTGCAGCACATCTTCAATGTGCAAGAGTTGAGTCATCTCTATTTTGGTAACTATTCTTTATAACCAAAGACAATTTATGTCATATTTCTGTCCTTACAAGCAAATCAAATGGATCCCCCAAAGTTTTGATCTACAAAATTTTGTATGATAAAGATAACTGAAAAAATATTGCTCTGTACTGTGATGTATTCATTGAGCTTATGATTTCAGATTTAAATAGACAAAATATTATTAAAATAGATTTCTAACCACTTGTCATCCATACATTACTACATAGATATGCATTAGTATATTGCACCAGTACCTTGGTCATCATAGGTGATGTTGAAACATGAATATAATAAAGGGGACAGGTAGGTAACTCAAAAAATACTTTCTTGCAAGTATATGGATATGGTATACATGATTACAGAATCTGTTTTAAAATATGAATTTGGATGCAGGAGTTTCTAATTCTGGTGCTGTGAATGTAGCTATAAGAAAATTCCTAGAACTCAATGACATATATATATACATATATGTGTATATATATATATATCACACGGATGTAACCCGCGTAATCCTGTGTGACTCTTGAAAATGCCCTCTGTCCTTTACATTGTCATGTTGTTGTGTCACTACATGTACAAGCACCTTACACATAAACAAGCACAATGGCAGACAGTCCCCTAAACACACATATATACTCAAATCAGATTTAATGAGATGTCCTAGCTTTTCATAGTAGTGATATACAATAAATCTAAATGATAGATTAAAATAACCAGTTTTCAGTTTACAAAACCTTCTATCTATAAAACAGGTACAAAATTTGATGAGAGACAAAAATGGAGATGTATGAGTAATTAAACAAAATCACCATCATCATCATTACATTTTTATGTTAATTTATAGTGTTTGGTATAATTATGGTTCAAGTGTTCAATTCAGTCTATAGTGTTAGTGTCCATTTCCAGATCTTAGGCTATATTATGCTTTTATAATTACAACATTTAGATAGATAGATAGATAGATAGATAGATAGATAGATAGATAGATAGATTTAGTATTTTTATTGGTAGTAGCCACAATAAAATATAATGATGATTTCCCAAGCTATACATTTAATATGTTTTCCCAAATTTTTATACTTTGATATTATTTAACACAATGAACAGAATGGATCTTTCAAAGGGCTGACTATGATATTACCAGAAACCAATGCATAATGGGTTTTAGGTGCTCTTTTAAAAGTAATATTCTACAACCATAGTGCTTATCCTCAAACAATTTAGAGTACAGAATCGCAGTTGGAAAGAAGTAACAGCAATCTAAGAAGTGGTATGGTATATAGTAAGTTAGACAGACCCTTTCTTACTTGCTGGGAATAAGAGATATTATGCTCAATCAAAATTCCTTGATAGTGATTGCCAATGTTTTTTATTTTCAACTGTCTACGTAGGAATCTGAAAACAATTATAATATGAAAATACTAAAAACCATCTTATGTACTTTGCAATTGTACCTTAACTTCTCTAAATTTTATTAATCTCAAAGTGCCTTTGTTTTTAACTGGCTCCTGACAGATTTATGTCATGTATTTCCAAGTTCTTTTGGTTGTTTTATTTGCATAACTCTTCTCAGAAATATGTCTATATCTTAGCAAAAATATTTTGTATGCGGCTACCTACTTTCTGTAGAACTAAATTGCATCACAAACAACTCATATTTAATCTTACATCAAAATTTGCAATATTTTGTTTTATATAAATAATGTGAGAAATACTGAAATGAATACATATGGAATTATCTCTATAAACTAAGACCTATGGAAAAAATGGAGGGCGGTGTGGAGTACATAATCTGGTTCCCCTTGCTTCTCATAGCTGGAGCTCATTTTAATTTTTCTTCCAAGTTGAACCCTGAAGGCAATGCAAAGTTTCAAATTTCAATATATTCCCCAGTTTGCACTACCGTCTACAAAGCTAAATCACTATTACATAGAAAAGAAAAGGTAAAGAATATATATATACATATATATATATACATATATTAGAAAATTTAGAGTAGGTCTTTAATATTTCTTAAATTATTCTGTGTTTTTTCATTAACCACATCATAAAATTAATATATAGATAGTTAAATGACATATGAATATCTAGAGAAGTATAAAGTTAGTAGCATGGAGAAATGAGATGGATTGCAGTGAAAAATAATAGTAAATATTTCCACATAAATAATTTATATTAATGTATACATATAAGTGGCTGGAACATTTCATATCCCTCTTCCTATGGCTACCTCTTAACTGAAGCTTCCTTCCTGTTTCTAGAACAAGAAAATGTGATATCAGAGCATTACACACAACCACACATACACACACACACACACACACAATCCCTTTCAGATATCAGTCATTTGAAAGAGTTTTAAAATTATGTGTATGAGTGGATAGTCAAAATATTTAAACTGCTAAATTACTCAGGTGAGATTCTATTTTTCCATTGTTTCTGTTCACCTGGAATGTACTTAGAGGTATCCTCTCCCTCAATGCAGGTTTCTACGGTTTCCCTTTGTAGTTCTTTGTTGGTGTTTCTCTGATGTTCTGAAACATAACAGTATAGATTTTCATTGAATCATAAAAAAGAGGATGACTGTTAAAGAAGAATACATATGTTTACACAGAAACAACCTAAGTGAATTATCTGGGAGAGCCAAATTCCAGCTGATAGTTGCCTAGGGTCGTGTTATTGGTGGGTCAAATGCTGGGCAAGTGATTCGTGGTCACCTTTTTTTTTTTTTTCTTTTTTTTTTAATTTTTTTTTATTGGATGATTTATTTACATTTCCTATGTTGTCCCCTTACCCCATCCCCCACCACCCCCTCGGAACCCCCAATCCCCTCGCCCCTCCTCCTTCTTCTCTGTGGATGTAACCTCTATCTACCCCCCCCACTCCCACCTCCCCACCCTCAAAATTCCCACCCCCTGGGGCATCCAGCCTTCATGAGGTCAAGGTTCTCTTTTTCCACCTATGCCCAGCAGGGCTCTCCACTTTTACATATTCAGCTGAAGCCCTGGATCCCCCCCTAAGTGCTCCCAGGCTGGTGGTTTAGACCCTGGGAGCTGTGGTTGGTTGGTATTGTTGCTCTCCTCATGGTGCCATAAATCCTTTCAGCTCCTTCAGTCTTCACTCTAACTCCTCTATTGAGAAACCCATGATCAGTTCAATGGCTAGTTGTGAGCATCTGCCTCTGAATATGTCTGACTCTTGAAGACCTCTGAGGAGATATCCATATCAGGCTCTTATCAGCATGCACTTCCTGTCTTCCACATCAGCATCTACCTTTGGTGATTGCACATGGGATAGATACTCAGGTGGAGTGGTCTTGAGACGGCCCCTCCTTCAGTTTCTGTCCCTCACTTTGTCTCCATATTTGCTCCCTTGAGTATTTTGTTGCTCCTTCTAAGAAGGACCGAATCACCCTCACTTGGTCTTCCTTCTTTATGGGCTTCATGTGGCCTGTGAGTTGCATCTTGGGCATTTCAAGGTTCTAGGCTAATATCCAATAATCAGTGAGTGAATACCATGTGTGTTCTTTTGTGATTGGGTAACCTCACTCAGGATGACAATTTCTAGTTCCATCCATTTACCTAGGAACCTCTCGAATTCATTGTTTTTAATAGCTGAGTAATACTCCATTGTGTAAATATACCACATTTTTTGAATCCATTCCTCAGTTGAAGGACATCTGGGTTCTTTCCAGCTCCTGGCTATTATAAATAAGGCTGCTATGCACATAGTTGAGCATATGTCCTTATTATATGTTCGAGCACCTTCTGGGTATATGCCTAGGAGTGGTATAGCTGGATCCTCGGGTAATGCTATGTCCAATTTTCTGAGGAACCGCCAGACTGATTTCCAAAGTGGTTGCACCATCTTGCAGTCCCACCAACAATGGAGGAGTGTTCCTCTTTCTCCACACCCTCGCCAGCATCTACTATCACCTGAGTTTTTAATCTTAGCCATTCTGACTGGTGTGAGGTGGAATCTCAGGGTTGTTTTGATTTGCATTTCCCTGACGACTAAGGATGCTGAACATTTCTTTAGATGCTTCTCGGCCATTCGAGTTTCTTCCGTTGAAAATTCTTTGTTAAGCTCTATACCCCATTTTTTAATAGGGTAATTTGGTTGTCTGGAGTCTAATTTCTTGAGTTCTTTGTATATATTGGATATTAGCCCTCTATCAGATGAAGGATTGGTAAAGATCTTTTCCCAATTTGTTGGTTGTCGTTTTGTCACCTTGAAGTGACTACAAACACAAACCGTTTTGAATTAAAGTTTCCGAAGGATTCATTTATTTCCTATGATTAAGCAACTATTTCTGTAATGAAGTATTATCTATGAAATTATAAGTTGGTATTTTTTTTGTTGAAATGTAATGACCTAAATCTAAGATGCTCAGGTAGTGTTTAAATATTTAAAATCTTCACAATTCTAATTTTTGCTATATTGGAAATGTCGAGAGAAGAAGATAGAGTAACGAGAGATTTTGTAAGAGTTTAAATGTTGAATAATTTTACCAGTTAGTTTTTATAGTTACAGCAAAAGCAACTGAAGATAGTCATTGTCATGGCAGATAAAATATCATCACTAAATAATTTAAAAATACCAAAGTGACAAAAATGTAAAGTTGAAGTGAGACTTCTAATATATGTATTTAATAATTATCTTGAGTCTGAAATGGCATCCCTACCCATAATTCTAACACTCTACAGTCTGAAAAAAGAAGGTTATTAGAATTTCAAGCCATATCAAAAATATGTGAGATATATCAAAAATGCAAATAAAAAATAAATAAGTAATAATTTTAGTTACATAATTTTTGCATCATTTCCACCTCCTGAATTTCAGGTGGAAGTTTTTGTCATTGTTCCCTCACTATTGGTTCATTAGAAGAGAAAAATTCCACATATGCCTAGACAATATGACTATTTAATGTAAGTCACACTGGAAGCCTTGCTTTTGGTTAGCATTCTGCTAAATTTGAATACTTGATGGTTAAGAGATTCCCCTCCTATGGTTGTTTTCTAATCTTTCCTTTGTAGATGAACAATACAGAAAAGACAATGCAATCACTCTGATAAATCAACAAATCCCTGCTTGCAACTGCTGGGTCTCTCCTATTTTTCCTTGCCAAATCTTTTATCTCTCTTTGTTTTTAAGAGGATACAAGAGATTACAAAAGTCTTGAAATGTGGGCTGCCTTTTTCTATAATCTCAAGACAAATAAATTTGGTTTGAAATTGTGAAATAGTAGCAAAGTAGAAGACCAATTCTCATGAGACTAGAAATGTAAGAATTTAATTAAGAATGCCCTGTACTTTTCATTGTCTATCCAAAATAACCTTATGTGTGAATCTGAAATTTTTTGAGGAAAGCCTATCTTTAGTTATATCTATAATAAAACTCTACTTCTCTCTTATTTTTATTTTTTGTCCTTATTTCCATCCTATGAAATAAAGATAAATCAAACATTTTTTCCAGTTTAGGAACACTAAATTCTTATGTAATTTATTATTCCTATTTTTAATTGTAGATAGACCCAGATGCTCCTCACTGAATTTATTTTTTTTTAATTCTTTAATTTTCCTGTTGACAATATACATAAAGATTTCATGTGGTTAAGAGACCCATATAGTCTAACTGAAGCAAAATATTTTTGAAACCTTATTTATTGGTGTCAAATACATTCATTGGATCTGAATATCCAGGAATGCATAGTTTTAAGCAGAGAAAAGCTCTGAAGTATTTTATTTTGTCTGATACAGTAATTTATCTTTAGTACTGAATGTTATCAACATCACTAGAATACAGTAAGTATTTCGGTATTTTTCAATCATATATTTTTCTTTTAGTTAAAATTTATATAGATTTGATGTTATATTTATGGCAATAATTATGACTCAAAGACTGAAGGAGCTGAAAGGGTTTTTTTGACCCCATGGGGAGAGCAACAATTCCAACCAACCAGAGCTCCCAGGGTCTAAACCACCAGCTTGGGAGCACACAGGGAGGGACCCATGGCCACAGTTGTATATGTAGGGTAGGATGGCCTTGTCGGCACAGGTGGATAAGGAAGTCCTTGGTCCAGCGAATGCTGGATGCCCCAGTGTGGGGGAAATTGTGGTTGGGGAGGTGGGAGTGGGAGGATGGATGGGGGAATATACTCAGAAGCAGGAGGAGAGGGGATAGGATAGGGGGTTCTTGGGTGGAGGGTAATGGCGAAAGTGGATTACATATGAAATGTAAATAAAATATCCAATAATAAAATTTAAAAAATAAAATGGAAAATCTTTGAACTATACTGGAAAAATGAAACAATATAAACCTTTCCCAGTATTGAATAAAAACAACTTAAATTTTCGAAGTTTATGTTTCCCCAAACTTTCTTAAATCTTACTATTTTGAAGGAACATAAAATAAACTGATGAATGAGCTGGACTAGATATTTAATCACTTAATCTAAAAGAAGAAAAGATGTGCTTTCTGAGAAAGAGTAGGCGCAGTTCTATGGAGACATTTATTCAATTGGAAGAGAAGCTATATACTTAAGTGAGTATAATTTGGTGGATAGGAGTTAAATTCTTATTAAATAGTAGTCTATGATAGAACGCTGAAGGTGGTATGATAGCCATACACTCCCTTTGATCCATTTCTACAGAATGGACTGCTTTGTCTATGTAGCTGATGGTAATCATACTGATAGAAATTGAATTGGAATGTATGGTTTTCCTAACTTCTTTGGTTTCTTTACTTCACTCCTCCAGAATTTTATTAATATTTTGAATATTTGATATTGAAATATATTATAAATATGACCAGAATGGGCTGGTAAATCATGAAATCAGTAAATTAAAAACTTATACATCGAGATGCCAAAAGCTGGGATAGCCATGTAAACATGTCAAGAACAGACTTATATTTAGTACAGAGAGTTCTGTTCTAGTGTCTTGCCGATGCTAACTTTCTACCAAGCTGAAAATCATGGGAATACTTTTCAGTTTAGGTGTTTTTTTGTAAAGCCGTTCTTGTATCCATTAATTCATTTTTAATTTTCTGGAGAGATAACCTAGTTCAGGAGAGATAAAAGGCCTTACATCACTAGTGGAGGGAACTTTGTCCCTCCATCTGCTTTGTTACAAATAATAACACACTAGAAAACAATGCTCCAATTATTACATAATATGTAAGGCCAAGTATTGTGTTGGATTAGAAATGTATTATATGGATCACGCTTTAATTAATCATGAACATAATCAAGTATCTAAATCTCTGACTTTGATTTACTTGGTCCTAATTCACTCTATTTATTAGTCTATTACCATTTATTAGCTTTAATTAACACACTACTTATTTTTTTCTCACTAGGGAAGTCACCACAGAGTATGAAACTTGTTGTAACTTTTTATAAGCCATGTGTCATTTACGAGCATTGGATCTATTAATTTTAGGTATTCACATATGAAAATTTAAAAATGAAGAACTATTTCCTTGTGTTTAGAATTAAGAACGTCTATCATATGTGATAATTGGTTTATGGTGCGCTTTTATGTTTTGGCTTCAAATGCACTTTGTTACCAGCAGCAAGATGTTTCTCAGATGCACTGAATTCTCCTTTTCTGGAAAGATAAGTGACTGTATCTATCTTCTATGTCTTTCTTTGTGTGTGCAGAAAGTGAAAATGCTCATTCATAATAAGAAAATGTAAGTCTGCTAGGCACCAAGGTTTTAATATTTAATTTTCCACATTATAAAGCAGACTCTTCTCTGTCATCCCATAAATGCAGAAATGGATAAGATTAATTAAACATTAAATCATTATTCTTCATAAAAGAAAAGTCCATTGCTTTCACATGTGATATGCTTTCATGCCAAGGTGATCTCTCCCACATATGACTCAACTCATCTCCTTTTAAAAATTTCAAAAAAATTAATAGTAAGGAGTGTAGTGATTTTTCCCGTTTTTGCTTTCTTTTGAAATCACTGTGACTTTAATATGAGTTGTGGATGGAATCCAGAATAGCTAAGATGTTTGATACATTCAGACACAGTTTTTATTCATTTATATTGTAGACAAACTGTCTGGCCAGTTAGGAAAACATTTCTAGGTGTTTAGTTACAGAGTCACAGATAAAATTCTAGGGGAAGTGAATAATTCTTTTATAGAAACAAATCGTTGTAAGTTTCATAATTACAATACTTAATACAAAACTCACATGTATAGTCTGATAAATTCACAACTTAAAAAAATACATAAAATATTGAACCCCAATTAAAGAATTGAAATAAAGGCAATATATTGATTACACACACACACACACATCACACACACACACACACACATTCTATTGTGCATTGATTTCTTTAAATTATATAGCAAAACATCATTCATTTCATTTTTAAAAACTATAGGTAATTCTTAGCATAATTATAGTACTCGGTGGATTGTATTCATTATAAGATAGTTTTTCTTTACAGTTACTTCTTATTTTTCTTTTGTTTATTTCCTTATTTTTTAACAAACATATGAAAGAATGCAAACAGAACTGTTACTATGACGTAGAACTAAAACTGAATTGCCTATTAATTATTATTAACAATATTGTTAGATCAAAAATGTCCTTGGAGGATTGATATCTTTCCTGTTGTAGCATTGAGTGAAAAACAGAAAGTAAATGTTTCCATTAGTCAGGTGGTTAGTAAAAAGAGGAGAAATATGTGCACTACTGGGAAGAGACAGTGATGAGATAAGCTAAGTGCCAACACACTTCCTGTGTCCTGTCTCTAGCCCTTCTTGAGTAGGTAGCATTTAGCATTGCAGTAAGTCATTAAAGCTGTGTTCTACTGGAAAGCCTGTGAAGTGAATGGCAGACACTGCTCTATACTGCTTTTGCAGGAGACAACTAACAGTGTAACATAACGTTGAAAGCTCAAAATGTCCTACACGGCTATAAGACATTTCAAACAGTGAACACAGATGGAGCATCATGGTTTATCCACAGAAGCCTTCCTTGTAACAAACGTAATGTCCTCCCTTTTAAACAATAAGGGAAGCAGAAGTTTACAGCAGACAATACACACTTAAGCTAACATGCAAGGGGAGAAGAAAAGAAGGTTGATAAGGATCTCCGAGTGGTCCAAATACAGTAAAATAAGTAAGAAAGGAACCCAAGGCCCGACTCTGTAGTATCCAACTCCATGCTGTGTCTCAGCAGTAAGTCATGCAAACCTTTTGAAACCATTTCTTTGTGATGTCAGTCGCATTTCAATAACTTTTCAGTTCGGTCTTGTAAGTCCTGTCTCTTCACTGACTTTGTAACAGACAAGTTGTTTATGAGTGCAATGTTAAGTGTCACTAAAAAGTTTTGCATTGCATTATCTTTAATTGACAAGTCTGGTAGTTGTGGAAAAATTCTAGCGTATCCAAAAGTGCTTCTCCAAACACTGAATATTTTGAAACCAGTGATTACTCCATGAGAGTTGGCTCATTCTGAATCATGTGATGAAGAACTTATAGTGAAGTAATACATCACAGTTTAGATGAAGTACATCCTAAAGCAGGAGAGGTTCATGGGCCTTGAGTACTCAGGCTGTTTGCAATTTTGAATCCCTCAGACCTTTGGGATTACAATGTAACTAATGGATCACATTAACTGCCACCTGCAGAGCCAATTTTATAGCCTCATTACGTTGATGAGAAGATCCATGTAGTATCCTCCTAGTTGGCAAAAACAAGTGATGTTAAAAAGATCCTCAAACACCTAGTTTGAGTGAGGGAAAAAGCCTGTCCTTCATTAAATAATGGCGAACATATTGTTTTAAATCATTACTATGAACAAAGATCCTCTTTTCCAAAGAATCCACTGTATTGTAACAGAAAACAGAATCGCTTAGGAGGCCCATTGGTAAAATTTACTATGTGTATGGCTTGATAAGTATAGAGAAGATGATTCCACAGATGACTAGGGTGATCACACATGCCCTGACTTAGAGAGGGAGAGAGAGAGAGAGAGAGAGAGAGAGAGAGAGAGAGAGAGAGAGAGGAAATATGTACTAGGCCATTGGGAAAATAATCATTTGCAATGCCTTTTAATTTATTATACTTAGTCTGAATAAAGTTAGACTTGTCACATAGAAGACATACTAAGTGAGTGGGAGTCCTAACCCATGACAAGAGGACAGAAAGATCTGCAGAACTATACACGGATGTTCTATCCCTAGTTGGCTTTAGGCTCAGATGCCTTCAGTGAACACTCTGTCTGGTGCTCTTCCACTGAGCTCAGAGAGCAACAGAGCCAACCTCTTGGGAAGGTACCAAAAGCCTGGAGAAAATCACAATCCATATCCAAAAGCCATCTGGAATTGTCTCTCTTTATTTGGAGACCAAATTCAATTAATTTGGTCTCTAAATTTAATTAGCTAAGGAGTATCTTCTTATAATACAAATATCTCTCATTGTGCCATGGAACGGTTGTTATTTATATATTATTATTCAACTAATTCTACTGCTTCCTGCATAATATACAGCATTAAGAATTAAGAATTAATTCCAAATTAAGATTTGTAGTTGCAACAGAAATAAAATACCATGGGCTAAAATAACTTAAGGAAGCAGAATATTTGAGAGTGTCCATGTCAGATTTAATATATTTACCTTTTTTGCTCTATTTTTTCTTAAAATGTAAAGAAGAAACTTGTCTATTTTCTTCAGGTGTTTGTCTTCTCACTGCCAGAATGTACCAGTATTTATTCTTTAATTTATTAACTAATTAAAATAGACATTGTAAACTTTTAAGGCATTTAAACATGTGTATGATATTGTTTCCATATTTAACCAACATATCTACAAATTAATCTTATAAAATACACTTACAGGTTGATGTATATAGTAAACTTATTCAATGAATGTTTCTTTAAATATGGGTAAAACTTCAGTCTATTTGTGAGTATATTTGAGAATACTAAATAGCAAGTCTATGGGTTAAGAGAGTACAGTCTAAAAAAATAGTTTAGTTTCAGATTATGTGTACAATGTAGATGTTAACAACTCAGGCTTTGTAGAGAGACTCTAAGATGAATAGAGAACTGGTTACATAAGTTTAAAAAAAACCATAAATGCTGTTGATTCTTACTTCCCTCACTGTCTTCTGTATGGTATGTACAAGTTTTCTGTAACAGAGTGGAAAAGGATTATTCTTCTCTTGACAAAATTTTTATTCCTCATTCTCCCAGGTTAAATATGAGAGTTTTTAAATTAATCAAAGACACACACTGGCAGTTAAGCGGTAGACATGGAGTATTTAGGTCAAACAAATAAAGTACAAATATTTAACTGTTTCTAAGATGTGTTATTTTCTTTCCATTTTCAAGACTAGCCTTTCTCCACAGTATTTCTGCCATACTCGAGGCTAAATCCTATGCTTGCATGATGTCCACCTGTACATGTAGAGAATATTGGTCTAGAAGCAAGGAAATAAAATTAAGCAAATATTTTAAAGGTGTCACTTCTTCACCATTCATATCAATATTCCATATGGCGTTATGCTAATTTTTTACACAAGAATCTTGCCTCAGTAAGGAAACTGAAGCTCACAGACTTTTCAAAAGTAAGAATCTTTAAGAGGTAAAGATCCAGGATATGTACTAGACAGAGAATCAGTGCTCATGATTTTCATATACTTTCCACAGGAGGTGAGCTCTTCTTCATGTCATAGGAAGGTTATATTACACTAATAAAGTAGGATTCCCACAGCATGAATTATACCACGATTCATGTGTATCTTAGGAATAGCCAACTCAGTCAAATTCCATGAAAGTGAAAATAAATCCATTCCTTCTCTAAGAAAGAGTGAACACACAAGAAGATACACACCTAATTTTCTTCCTTTTTGTCTTTTTTTTTTATTTGGATGTTTTGAGATGGGGTTTTCTGTGTAGCAAATGTTGTCCTGGAATACACAGAATGGTCTAGAACTCAGAGATCTGCCTGTCTCTGCCTCTTTAGTGCTGGGGGAAAAAGGCATGTACCATCTGGCTTAAGACCTGCAAAACTGTTGTATACCATCAGAGACAAAGCTTCCTGAATAACTCATTCCTCAGCAAAGTGAGCATGTGTGCATGCCCTCGCTTTTTCATCTCTCAGTATCCTGTGACTTAATCAAAAAGAAGACAATTTCTGCCCTCTATGTCAATGTCTAACATCTACAAATAATGCCTTGAAAAAGGTAAAGCAATTTGTTTATAGGTGCTGGCATTAAATCTAATAAAGAATAATGTAGCTTAAAGAGTGCTTTGGGTCCCCCATAAATTAATACTGGGAAGCCAACCATATATCTACTGTTTTACAGCAAAGAACTGATTAAGAAGACCCATAGGACATTTTACCTTGTTATGGAATTAATTTTCAACAAATTTTCTACTCCACAGATTGTAAGCTGAGGAAAAAGAACAGGATTTTTTCACTATTAGTTTACAATACACGTATAATATTATGTATTCATCACTCATATGATAAACTCTTCAAATAACATGTATGTTTGACATCAATGATATTCTCTCTAATATTTATTCTGCCGTGGTCCACCTTTTCTTTGGTTTTATTTTATTTTACTTTATTTTGTCCTGAGTTCTAGCCCATCCAGTGTGTCCAGGACACTAGCAAAAGATGAATATATGTAAAATTCATGTTCATTTTAATTTGCCAGTGAATGGTAGTGAGAATGTTAAACATGACACAGGATTGACAGTATTCAGTAAGGACTGTATCCATTTTCTCTCTTGGAACCATGAATTTTAGAACATTTGGTATTGTTATAAAAATAGAGATAATTGAGGCTATTTCTATAAATTATGAGGGAATATTTCTATCCCATCATGATAAGCATGACAACAAGCATTTTTGTGCAATTTCTACTAACCTGTCAGATGACAAATACTTTGAAAATGAAGGCACTATTTAGAAAGATACTTTTGAATTTAATACCTAATTTAAAATTATTTTGAGCAGTAATTGTAATAGGCATACAAATGTTAAACATTTTTATTATATGTTGTAACAAGGTGTTTTGTGAACCTGTATCATCCAATATTTGATATGTTTCTTTTAATCATTTCTGAGAAAGTTAATTTTGTTTCTTATATTAGAAGCAAGTTTTTATGACTTGTATTATATCTAAATTAAGAAAGTATATGTTAACTGTAATTTTAAACATAAATATTTTTCTATCATGCTTTATAATTTAATAATATAACTTAACAATAATTGCTCCCATGAATTTTCTTAATCAAATACATACTTGATATATTTTAAAGGACTTAACCTGGGGCTTCAAAAAAAAAATAAAAAACAGTTTTCAGATGATGGAGCTTTCCCTCTTTAACTATGCTTATAAAGGATGGGAGGATATTTCATTTGCCTTATACACATGAATGAATAGAGTATTGTCACCGATGCACAAATGAGTTTTTATTTTTTCTGACTAAGAGGAGATCAGCACAATATTAGAAATAGTTCAGGATCAGTCTGTCTCTCAGGATTCTTTTGTAGAAAGTTCACTTCCACACGTGTGAAAGATGGCATCTATTGTGGTATCAGTACATTTACTTTTTTCTTTTAATATGCTCATATGATGATTCAAATTAAGATGTTAAAAATATTAACAGAAAAAGACATATTGCTACAACATGCCTAGAAGGGTAAATAAACTTTGCTTTTCCATGTGTTCAAGAAAAAGAAATCAACGAAGCTGGAAAGCAATGTGAACAAACAGCAAAGATGGGATGAAATACTAGGGGAGTGAGAGCCTACACTAGTATTGCTTGGTGCAATGTAATAACTTTTTTTAAAAGTTCTCACCTTAAGGAAATAATGTCCGAGCTGTTTACAAAAGCCTACAATTCATTTCAAAGGTTTTTTACACATCAGAAGAATAGTAATATTTGTCCAACACTCTATTAAAGTAAGGTTACTAAATTCCTATTAATTAGTTCATATCAAGGTTAATGTTTTCATTTGTAACTTGGAGATAAAGTATCTTTCATGAAGTTAATGTTAGGAGTATACCAGGGGAAAAATGTGTTAGATGCCAAAAGACTTAAAGCTCTGAACAGAGTCATACCTTTTCTTAATTTTCATGAGTGTTTCTGCCACGTGAAGAAAGTATGTAGGAAGAGAGCGTGGGGGGGGGGAAGGAGAGAGAGAGAGACAGAGAGACAGAGACAGAGAGAGACAGCTATAGACAGAGACACAGAGATACAGAGACTGAGACACATAAAGACAGAGATCGAGATACAGAGACATAGAGAGAATGAGTGGTCATGATCAGGGATACAGGCCACATAGTAGAAGTTGGGCAATGTCTTAGTCAATAAACGAATGCTTTATTTAAAAGCTTTATTTAAAAGCATAAAACTAGTAAATGAAAGACGTAAGCCCAAGCAAATAGACAAGAGTGGGTAGTTCTAAGCATCAGTTAATGTTTTTCAGTGCCACAAACCAGAGTGCCAAATTTTTTGCACTATCAAATGGAAACTACTTTCCACATCATAATGGAAATTTTTTCTATGTGTACAGCTACTGTTCTGTGATCTCGAAACAAAAATAATGTATTTGTTGTTAATTGTACAGTATCTTTATAACCATAATATTTTAAAATTATGGTATTCTTAAGTATCATTCCTTGAGATTAATGATAGTACATAAAAAATGACATGTGAGACATATAAACATAGAAAAAGGCAAGTAAATTGCGATCCTGTGTGATGCATAGGGAAGTTTAAGATAACTCAACAATGACATTAAAAGTTAACATTGCTCCAGGCAGCAAGATGTTATAATTGTCTGACAGAACACAGAACAGATTTCCCCAATTCTGATACAGTAACTTATGGGACCTGCAAGTTCAACACATTTTAAAATGACAGCTCAGGTACACTGTCTGCTTATGGGACAAATATTTGGAACTTGGAGAGAAAATATTGGATGATATATGTCTCCAAATACATTGACAGCCCAGATTAATCACACTTGCACATGGTGTCTTGTATACTGACACTATAGAGAACATCTGTTTTCTTATTTTTAAAGTGCACTTTATATCAACTAAAACCACAACAGAAAAAAGATTACCAACATCTTTAATTTTAATTAAATATGTGTATGTATGTGTGTATTCTGCTACTATATTCTGAGTTCTCTGAAGCTCTAATGTTCTCACTGATAAATATAACCAAAATTTTACAGAATACATGATGATAAGTGATACATGTAGATTATAGATTCTGTTAATACTGAAGTAATCATTATCAGTGGATTATATCTCTATTTACACTCCCTATGCAATGCACTATAGGTGATTTCATAAATATAAGGTATTTTTACGGCTGGTTCTTTTTTTCAAAAATTCTATTCATTTTGAATCATTAATGAATACTAGAGAAATTTGAAAACTATAGCATTACATATGTATGAAAAGATGTGATAATTCATTTCTACAAGCACATATAAAAAACTAATATGTGACCTTGAAATTTTAAATACTGACAAATGTTATTTGTCGTATTTTAAAGTGTTTCATATCATGTGTAATATATCTTAAAAGCAATACCAAGGAGGCAATTAAGTTTGATGTGAAGGAGAACAATTTTAGCTAACTCAAGAAAAAGTAATACTGTAAGAAGTGTCTTTCAGATCAACTGATGCCAAAGCTAAAGAAAGGCTCTTCAAGAGACAAAAGAGGCTGAAGTATTGAGTCATTAATACAGAGTTGTTTGGTGATTTTAAAAAATGAGGTATGCATTTATATAATTCCTGAGGTTTCCTAAAAAGTTAGTGTAGATAAACATAAGTAATGCAAAATACATCCTTCCTTGAGATATCCAGTGCACAGAGAAGAATCTTTTCAGCACTACATTTATAGAATGCATTTGGAGCATGTTGAGATAAAACAGTAATAGTATCAGAATAATAGTGTGATTTCCGAAGACGAGAATATGGACTAAGAGCCTTGCAGGTAGTTCTAGCTCACAGTGTAGATCTGGCAGGCCTTTTGCTAAACCTCCTCCATTCTAACCTCTCATGTGTTGCATTGTTGTGTCACAAAAAGTCCGTGAATCCCAAAAAAAGACCACCATGGAGCTGATTCAGATACAATCGCATTAGGGTCTCTATTCAAGCTCGAGCTTAGGCCATGGCATCTTCCCTGACACAGGAGAATGGGAGGGGGTCCCAAGCCTAATTTTAGGCAAGCATTTATAGAGGCAAAAAGGGTGTATCTAGCGTGGTACACAACTGATTGGGGGCCGTTATCGCTTTTAACATAATTGGCTGGTGCTAGGAGTCCAACCATATACTTACCTGCTTTACTCCTCATTGGTAGTTATTAGGAAGTGAAGTCTCAGGGTCAGGCTTGTAACTTGAAGGTGTAGATTGTTGGGGAATAACGTTCAAACTGATGATAGACACAGGTCTTGTTGGTGTATATCTGGAAACTGGTGCTAGCTACTGGCCTGTTAGTTAACTTGACTTCAACCTTAGGCCAGGTTATCTAAGATGGAATCTGAATCAAAAAATTTGGTCCCTTAGGATCACAGGTGTGTACCCCTGGGCCAGCCTAACATTTTTTCCTTCCAAAAAAAAAACTGTAGACTTTACGAGTTATGATTTTTATTAAAGTATATAGGTTAGGGAAGCTAAAGCAAATCACAAAGTGTTCAGATATTTCAATACATTAGATTGTCTCAGGGATAATATGAGGTTATTAAAATGATGTCAAATTAACTTATAATCTCGGCTACAATGAACATATATTTATATTCCCTGCATATATTTGTATCACTTTACTACAATAGGAATTTCTACATTCAATTTCCTTATAAGGGAACCTATAATAACCCATTGCGGTATAACATAGTCATATTTAATTTCTAAAAAAAATGAAGTATTGTTACTGAAATAATCTTATAATGAAATACTAATTTTCATAAGCATGAGAAAAGGGATGTATTGATGGTAATTCTAAACTTTCACTGATGGCTGCATAAAGAAAAAAGAGAACTGGATCATTTATTTTATGGAGATAACCCAAACCGAATTAGTAAAAGGAGGATGGGATTTCCAACACCAACACTAGCAAGAAGAAAAAGCAAACAAAATACAAAGAGAAAAATAAAAGACAGACAACAAACTTTTAAATCCGACAGCACCTTATATTTAAAGTAGATTTCAGGGTAGAATCCTTTTATTTTTCTCTTTACTAGAACCACACTGAAAGAAGGACATTCTGCATTTTACTTGATATATTCTAAACGTGTTTCTCTGCAGTTTGTGCTTTAATTCTCCTTGGTAAACCACCTGCTACTGCAAAGAAGATGTTTTAAATCCCAAGCACAAATAAATTAATAATGATGTGAAACATGTCAGGTCATATGGCATTTTTTCTGGTCAAATGAACTCATTTTAAAAAGTTACTTGTTTTACATTTGGATAGTGACCTGGGTAAATTGTGGTGACATCCAGAAAATTACTTATTAGGAAAAGATATTTAGGATAAATAGTCTGTAGAGTGAAACTGTTGCAGTATCATAGATATAAATATTTAGAAGCTTGGTTACATTTGATAGTTATTTCAGGCCCAATTCATTTGAATAGTATAAAATTATCGGCTTTGTAAAACCTGGTGGCCATTCTGGAAGCCAATTTAAGGGGCTAAGTGTAGGTTTCACCTTGCCTGGCTTGCAAAAAGTCACATTTATAACTTAACAGATTCTACAGAATGAAGAAGAAATGCTGGGAGCTTAGTGAAATGAAATGCAGACAAACAAACACTGGGCCATATGGCAGTTCTGCCATATGATTCAATTTATTACCAAATAAAACTGTTGGCTCATGCATTTCCCAGGTTTTAGCATACGTATTTTGTGTCTTTTAGAGGTTTTCTGGAGGGATACCTACCTCAACTTTTATAAATCAGAATACAAATAAATTAATGAAACAAAAATAAAATCTCTCCCATTTGCCTTTGGTGCAGAAAACATGAGAAAATTGAATCAGATTCTAACAATAAACAATAATTACAGGCTACATTTTCTAACTGTTGATTCAACCACCAAAGCTAGGAATGAGATTTAACTCAGTGAATAAAATGGCCTGTTTGGTTTGGGTAGGTATATCCATGGAGCGAGTATCTACAGAGGAAGTGGAATTCATTTTCTGTGTGAACTCTCAACCACCAGTTAAAAACTTTTGCCGAAGTACAAAATTCACAATGTTGAAAATGTAAGGTAATCACACATCATTTGTCAATAGATTTTATGTTTATCTAAAAGCTCATTTATACCAAATCTATCCATATGATTTTCCTGTGTCCCTCTTGAAAATCATGCTACATATACATTGCTCAGAGAGGGACTACATAGTCTGTGCAATTTATGTGGATTATTTTCAAATCTTCAAATATGCTATATTTGAGATCTGACATTTTTATGACTTTGAGTTCTTTTTAATTTACAGCCTTAATTAGGTCACATTAAAGAAAGTGCTTTAAAAAAATCCAACGTACCTATTCATCTGTGAAAGTGGACATGTATATTATTACTTCAGAAAAAATTGGTCACTGTGGTTCAGAAACCCTGACACATTTAACTAGTGTGCAATTTCATATCATGTATACACAGACAACATTGTAAAAAGCAGCACCTGTAACTTTTATTCAGGCCATATGTGTGCGTTTCTCTTGCTCCTCATTTTTTTTTAACCCTACTTCCATGTTTAGCAATTTTCATTATACTATCCAACATAAAATAAAAATGTGATGTCCAAAATCACTCAGGCTTAGACCTCATCACAACCCCCACTGAGCACAAACTGGATGTGAACCCCCTTCTTACTTCCACTTGGATATGCAGTTTGACTTTCTCAATGGATTTGGCAGAGATCCTGAAGGCTGAATGAGAAACAGGACAATAGTCCTTTTCTTTGGCAGCAGGAAAAGATGCAAGAGAACACAATTAATTCCCTACTCTTGCCTTCAATGACTCAATTCAGCTAGGCCTGCTCACCAACATTTTCAGTGATTGGCATGGAAAAAAAATTACAGAAAATGGATCTACAGATTTGCATCTCCACAGAGGCGACTCGCTTATCCATAACCTGTCAGATTTGCCACCAATTAGTGTCACTATTGTAAACCCTTTGCAAATATTTTATGACACATTTTATATTTTTTATTGATTCTATGCCATGAAGAACATACTTAAGACTCATCGTCTTCCATAATATGTTTCTTCTGTAATATACTATGTAAGCATCTGAAAATATTAAGTACCCTAAATAAAAATTGGCACGGGTTCTAAGAAAATGGAAATTCTCTAAGAATCAGCAAGTAATGGACGGGAACAAGGCATTTCATAACATAGCTTTTATGCCTTGATTTGCTTTCCTGAGATCTACAAAGTTTTGCTTAGTGTGTGTATGTGTGTGTGTGTGTGTGTGTGTGTGTGTGTGTGTGAGTGAGTGAGTTTGTGTGTATGTCTGTTTATTGAGATATGGCAGGTTTTACTTGACTTGTATATTCTATGCATAAGATGGATACCTGAAAGACTACCCTCTACATGCAGACCTCCCAGTTAGACCAGCACCACACATTGAAGATGCTTTCTTTTTTTCCACTGTATGGTTTTGCCTTCTTTATCAAAGATCAAGCGTCTATAGGTGTGTGAGTTTGTTCCTGGGTCTTGGATTCTATTTTATTCAACAACCTGACTGTCTCTGTACCAATACCATGCAGTTTCCATCGCTACTGCTCTGTACTACAGGTTGAGGTAAAGAATGGTGATTTTTTGAGAAGGTTTTATTGTTGTTGTTATTGTTGTTGTTTTCACTATATTGGGACTTTTGTTTTTCCGTGTGAAGTTGGCAATTGCTCTTTCCATGTTTGTAAAAGATTGTGTTGGAATTTTGATGGGCATTGTATTGAATCTGTAGATTGCTTTTGGTAAGATGTCCAATTTTACTCTGTTAATCCTACTTATCCACAGGCATGGGAGATCTTTCTCTCTTCTGAGGTTTTCTTCAATTTCTTTCTTCAGGGACTTGAATTTCTTGTGGACATATGGGGGCACCAACCCATCTTCAAAACTTTTGACCCAGAATTTTTCCTGTCTAAAAGAAATGCAGGGAATTGCAGCACACATCATATACTTAGCTAAATGACCAAGTAAACAATCTAGTATGTATATGTGTGTGATGCCTGTATGAGTGTGCTTTCGTATCCAGAGTACTGCATGCTATTGCATAAGAACAGAAGCCACAGACAGACATTGGATATCCTTCTTTATCATTCTTTTCCCTATTACATTGAAGCAGGGATTCTCACTGAATCTGGAACTAATTTCCTTGTCAGCAAGATCCATAATTCACTTTTCTCCATGGTGTGGTCAGACATGCATACCACCCTAGCCATATTTTTGCCTGCATGAAGTAGGTTTGAATTAAGGTACCTCATGCTTCTTCATCAAGCATTCTTCCTAGCTGTCCTTATTGTGTAATAATTTATTTAATTTCTAATAAACGTATGTGACTATGTTTGAGACTTATCTGTAAATATAACCTTTATATACCAGTTGTAATTGTCATCTCAGTGGCTTACTGCTGGATATGTTCGTCCTCTCTAGTTATTTTTGAATTCTGTCTGTCTGGTTCATCTCAGCTCCTCTTGCTCAAACTCTTCTCGAAGTTGACTAATCCAATTAGGCTTCTCTCAGATTCTCATTGAGTTTCTCTGTTTGGCTTCAAACTAGCAATTTTTTCTAATTTTCTGGCTCCTTCTTATTGTTTCTTCAACTACCGCTGTTGATTTGCACTTACTAAAATTTGTACTGTACTCACTGTACCAACACCCATCTGATTGAACTGAACTGGCTCCACACACTGAGTTGACGTCTATTTAGACGTCATTTCCAAACATTACTGCTCTCTTCTATTAACTAACCTTATTCTCATTATTTGAGATTAAAGGTATGTTCTAAAGTCATATTTGTATTTCAGCAAGGGTAATCATGTTGCTGGATAAAATGCCTCTACACTTATCTGGTTTATATATCATCCATATTTAAAATAGTTGGGATTCTGAATCTCATTGGTTGTTTTACATGGCAAAAGGAGCAAATTAAACTTCTTATATCAGACATGGAAGAGAAAGTCATAAACAAGATTCTACACGGTTTGTTCTTGTATATCAAGCTCCAGAGATGTTAGCTACTTATAATATACTGGAAAGAGAGAGCAAGAAGAAAAGCAATAATAAGCTAATCAAAGGAAAGAAAGAAAGAAAGGAAGGAAGGAAGGAAGAAAGAAAGAAGGAAAGAAAGAAAGGAAGGAAAGAAGAAAGAGAAAGAAAGAAAGAAAGAAAGAAAGAAAGAAAGAAAGAAAGAAAGAAAGAAAG